>NW_026112478.1:0-123509 GCF_024323335.1 Lathyrus oleraceus
TTCATCATTCACACAATTCAATCAAATTTCATGGGTTAACAACAACATTTTCATCATTCACACAATTCAATCAAATTTCATGGGTTTAACAACATCATTTTCATCATTCACACAATTCAATCAAATTTCATGGGTTTAACAACAACATTTTCATCATTCACACAATTCAATCAAATTTCATAGGTTTAACAACAACATCTTCATCATTCACACAATTCAATCAAATTTCATGGTTTGACAACAACATTTTCATCATTCACACAATTCAATCAATGTCATAGGTTTGACAACAACATCTCATCATTCACACAATTCAATCAAATTTCATAGGTTTAACAACAACATTTTCATCATTCACACAATTCAATCAAATTTCATGGTTTGACAACAACATTTTTCATCATTCACAAATTCAATCAAATGTCATATTGTTCAACAACAACATTTTCATCATTCACACAATTCAATCAAATGTCATGGGTTTAACAACAACATTTTCATCATTCACACAATTCAATCAAATTTCATGGGTTTAACAACAACATTTTCATCATTCACACAATTCAATCAAATTTCATAGGTTTAACAACAACATCTTCATCATTCCAACAATTCAATCAAATTTCATAGGTTTAACAATAACATTTTCATCATTCACACAATTCAATCAAATGTCATATGTTTGACAACAACGTTTTCATCATTCACACAATTCAATCAAATGTCATATGTTTGACAACAACGTTTTCATCATTCACACAATTCAATCAAATGTCTTGGGTACAACAACCACATTTTCATCATTCACATAATTCAATCAAATTTCATAGGTACAACAACCACATTTTCATCATTCACACAATTCAATCAAATTTCATGGGTTTAACAACAACATTTTCATCATTCACACAATTCAATCAAATTTCATGGGTTTAACAACAACATTTTCATCATTCACACAATTCAATCAAATTTCATAGGTTTAACAACAACATCTTCATCATTCCAACAATTCAATCAAATTTCATAGGTTTAACAATAACATTTTCATCATTCACACAATTCAATCAAATGTCATATGTTTGACAACAACGTTTTCATCATTCACACAATTCAATCAAATGTCATATGTTTGACAACAACGTTTTCATCATTCACACAATTCAATCAAATGTCTTGGGTACAACAACCACATTTTCATCATTCACATAATTCAATCAAATTTCATAGGTACAACAACCACATTTTCATCATTCACACAATTCAATCAAATTTCATGGGTTTAACAACAACATTTTCATCATTCACACAATTCAATCAAATTTCATGGGTTTAACAACAACATTTTCATCATTCACACAATTCAATCAAATTTCAAGGTTTAACAACAACATTTTCATCATTCACACAATTCAATCAAATTTCATAGGTTTAACAACAACATTTTCATCATTCACACAATTCAATCAAATTCATAGGTTTACAACAACATTTTCATCATTCACACAATTCAATCAAATGTCATAGGTTTACAACAACGTTTTCATCATTCACACAATTCAATCAAATGTCATGGTTTGACAACAACATCATCATTCACACAATTCAATCAAATTTCATGGGTACAACAACCACATTTTCATCATTCACACAATTCAATCAAATTTCATGGTTTAACAACAACATTTTCATCATTCACACAATTCAATCAAATTTCATGGGTTTAACAACAACATTTTCATCATTCACACAATTCAATCAAATTTCATGGGTTTAACAACAACATTTTCATCATTCACACAATTCAATCAAATTTCATAGGTTTAACAACAACATCTTCATCATTCCAACAATTCAATCAAATTTCATAGGTTTAACAATAACATTTTCATCATTCACACAATTCAATCAAATGTCATATGTTTGACAACAACGTTTTCATCATTCACACAATTCAATCAAATGTCATATGTTTGACAACAACGTTTTCATCATTCACACAATTCAATCAAATGTCTTGGGTACAACAACAACATTTTCATCATTCACATAATTCAATCAAATTTCATAGGTACAACAACCACATTTTCATCATTCACACAATTCAATCAAATTTCATGGGTTTAACAACAACATTTTCATCATTCACACAATTCAATCAAATTTCATGGGTTTAACAACAACATTTTCATCATTCACACAATTCAATCAAATTTCATAGGTTTAACAACAACATTTTCATCATTCACACAATTCAATCAAATTTCATAGGTTTAACAATAACATTTTCATCATTCACACAATTCAATCAAATGTCATATGTTTGACAACAACGTTTTCATCATTCACACAATTCAATCAAATGTCATATTTTGACAACAACGTTTTCATCATTCACACAATTCAATCAAATGTCTTGGGTACAACAACCACATTTTCATCATTCACATAATTCAATCAAATTTCATAGGTACAACAACCACATTTTCATCATTCACACAATTCAATCAAATTTCATGGGTTTAACAACAACATTTTCATCATTCACACAATTCAATCAAATTTCATGGGTTTAACAACAACATTTTCATCATTACAACAATTCAATCAAATTTCATAGGTTTAACAACAACATCTTCATCATTCCAACAATTCAATCAAATTTCATAGGTTTAACAATAACATTTTCATCATTCACACAATTCAATCAAATGTCATATGTTTGACAACAACGTTTTCATCATTCACACAATTCAATCAAATGTCATATGTTTGACAACAACGTTTTCATCATTCACACAATTCAATCAAATGTCTTGGGTACAACAACCACATTTTCATCATTCACATAATTCAATCAAATTTCATAGGTACAACAACCACATTTTCATCATTCACACAATTCAATCAAATTTCATGGGTTTAACAACAACATTTTCATCATTCACACAATTCAATCAAATTTCATGGGTTTAACAACAACATTTTCATCATTCACACAATTCAATCAAATTTCATAGGTTTAACAACAACATCTTCATCATTCCAACAATTCAATCAAATTTCATAGGTTTAACAATAACATTTTCATCATTCACACAATTCAATCAAATGTCATATGTTTGACAACAACGTTTTCATCATTCACACAATTCAATCAAATGTCATATGTTTGACAACAACGTTTTCATCATTCACACAATTCAATCAAATGTCTTGGGTACAACAACCACATTTTCATCATTCACATAATTCAATCAAATTTCATAGGTACAACAACCACATTTTCATCATTCACACAATTCAATCAAATTTCATGGGTTTAACAACAACATTTTCATCATTCACACAATTCAATCAAATTTCATAGGTTTAACAACAACATCTTCATCATTCCAACAATTCAATCAAATTTCATAGGTTTAACAATAACATTTTCATCATTCACACAATTCAATCAAATGTCATATGTTTGACAACAACGTTTTCATCATTCACACAATTCAATCAAATGTCATATGTTTGACAACAACGTTTTCATCATTCACACAATTCAATCAAATGTCTTGGGTACAACAACCACATTTTCATCATTCACATAATTCAATCAAATTTCATAGGTACAACAACCACATTTTCATCATTCACACAATTCAATCAAATTTCATGGGTTTAACAACAACATTTTCATCATTCACACAATTCAATCAAATTTCATGGGTTTAACAACAACATTTTCATCATTACACAATTCAATCAAATTTCATAGGTTTAACAACAACATCTTCATCATTCCAACAATTCAATCAAATTTCATAGGTTTAACAATAACATTTTCATCATTCACACAATTCAATCAAATGTCATATGTTTGACAACAACGTTTTCATCATTCACACAATTCAATCAAATGTCATATGTTTGACAACAACGTTTTCATCATTCACACAATTCAATCAAATGTCTTTGGTACAACAACCACATTTTCATCATTCACATAATTCAATCAAATTTCATAGGTACAACAACCACATTTTCATCATTCACACAATTCAATCAAATTTCATGGGTTTAACAACAACATTTTCATCATTCACACAATTCAATCAAATTTCATGGGTTTAACAACAACATTTTCATCATTCACACAATTCAATCAAATTTCATAGGTTTAACAACAACATCTTCATCATTCCAACAATTCAATCAAATTTCATAGGTTTAACAATAACATTTTCATCATTCACACAATTCAATCAAATGTCATATGTTTGACAACAACGTTTTCATCATTCACACAATTCAATCAAATGTCATATGTTTGACAACAACGTTTTCATCATTCACACAATTCAATCAAATGTCATATGTTTGACAACAACGTTTTCATCATTCACACAATTCAATCAAATGTCTTGGGTACAACAACCACATTTTCATCATTCACATAATTCAATCAAATTTCATAGGTACAACAACCACATTTTCATCATTCACACAATTCAATCAAATTTCATGGGTTTAACAACAACATTTTCATCATTCACACAATTCAATCAAATTTCATGGGTTAACAACAACATTTTCATCATTACAACAATTCAATCAAATTTCATAGGTTTAACAACAACATCTTCATCATTCCAACAATTCAATCAAATTTCATAGGTTTAACAATAACATTTTCATCATTCACACAATTCAATCAAATGTCATATGTTTGACAACAACGTTTTCATCATTCACACAATTCAATCAAATGTCATATGTTTGACAACAACGTTTTCATCATTCACACAATTCAATCAAATGTCTTGGGTACAACAACCACATTTTCATCATTCACATAATTCAATCAAATTTCATAGGTACAACAACCACATTTTCATCATTCACACAATTCAATCAAATTTCATGGGTTTAACAACAACATTTTCATCATTCACACAATTCAATCAAATTTCATGGGTTTAACAACAACATTTTCATCATTCACACAATTCAATCAAATTTCATAGGTTTAACAACAACATCTTCATCATTCCAACAATTCAATCAAATTTCATAGGTTTAACAATAACATTTTCATCATTCACACAATTCAATCAAATGTCATATGTTTGACAACAACGTTTTCATCATTCACACAATTCAATCAAATGTCATATGTTTGACAACAACGTTTTCATCATTCACACAATTCAATCAAATGTCTTGGGTACAACAACCACATTTTCATCATTCACATAATTCAATCAAATT
This sequence comes from Lathyrus oleraceus, assembly GCF_024323335.1. Taxonomy (NCBI): domain Eukaryota; kingdom Viridiplantae; phylum Streptophyta; class Magnoliopsida; order Fabales; family Fabaceae; genus Lathyrus; species Lathyrus oleraceus. The sequence goes on from NW_026112478.1 coordinate 5,263, forward strand.
TCATAGGTACAACAACCACATTTTCATCATTCACACAATTCAATCAAATTTCATGGGTTTAACAACAACATTTTCATCATTCACACAATTCAATCAAATTTCATGGGTTTAACAACAACATTTTCATCATTACAACAATTCAATCAAATTTCATAGGTTTAACAACAACATCTTCATCATTCCAACAATTCAATCAAATTTCATAGGTTTAACAATAACATTTTCATCATTCACACAATTCAATCAAATGTCATATGTTTGACAACAACGTTTTCATCATTCACACAATTCAATCAAATGTCATATGTTTGACAACAACGTTTTCATCATTCACACAATTCAATCAAATGTCATATGTTTGACAACAACGTTTTCATCATTCACACAATTCAATCAAATGTCTTGGGTACAACAACCACATTTTCATCATTCACATAATTCAATCAAATTTCATAGGTACAACAACCACATTTTCATCATTCACACAATTCAATCAAATTTCATGGGTTTAACAACAACATTTTCATCATTCACACAATTCAATCAAATTTCATGGGTTTAACAACAACATTTTCATCATTACAACAATTCAATCAAATTTCATAGGTTTAACAACAACATCTTCATCATTCCAACAATTCAATCAAATTTCATAGGTTTAACAATAACATTTTCATCATTCACACAATTCAATCAAATGTCATATGTTTGACAACAACGTTTTCATCATTCACACAATTCAATCAAATGTCATATGTTTGACAACAACGTTTTCATCATTCACACAATTCAATCAAATGTCATATGTTTGACAACAACGTTTTCATCATTCACACAATTCAATCAAATGTCTTGGGTACAACAACCACATTTTCATCATTCACATAATTCAATCAAATTTCATAGGTACAACAACCACATTTTCATCATTCACACAATTCAATCAAATTTCATGGGTTTAACAACAACATTTTCATCATTCACACAATTCAATCAAATTTCATGGGTTTAACAACAACATTTTCATCATTCACACAATTCAATCAAATTTCATAGGTTTAACAACAACATCTTCATCATTCCAACAATTCAATCAAATTTCATAGGTTTAACAATAACATTTTCATCATTCACACAATTCAATCAAATGTCATATGTTTGACAACAACGTTTTCATCATTCACACAATTCAATCAAATGTCATATGTTTGACAACAACGTTTTCATCATTCACACAATTCAATCAAATGTCTTGGGTACAACAACCACATTTTCATCATTCACATAATTCAATCAAATTTCATAGGTACAACAACCACATTTTCATCATTCACACAATTCAATCAAATTTCATGGGTTTAACAACAACATTTTCATCATTCACACAATTCAATCAAATTTCATGGGTTTAACAACAACATTTTCATCATTACAACAATTCAATCAAATTTCATAGGTTTAACAACAACATCTTCATCATTCCAACAATTCAATCAAATTTCATAGGTTTAACAATAACATTTTCATCATTCACACAATTCAATCAAATGTCATATGTTTGACAACAACGTTTTCATCATTCACACAATTCAATCAAATGTCATATGTTTGACAACAACGTTTTCATCATTCACACAATTCAATCAAATGTCTTGGGTACAACAACCACATTTTCATCATTCACATAATTCAATCAAATTTCATAGGTACAACAACCACATTTTCATCATTCACACAATTCAATCAAATTTCATGGGTTTAACAACAACATTTTCATCATTCACACAATTCAATCAAATTTCATGGGTTTAACAACAACATTTTCATCATTACACACAATTCAATCAAATTTCATAGGTTTAACAACAACATCTTCATCATTCCAACAATTCAATCAAATTTCATAGGTTTAACAATAACATTTTCATCATTCACACAATTCAATCAAATGTCATATGTTTGACAACAACGTTTTCATCATTCACACAATTCAATCAAATGTCATATGTTTGACAACAACGTTTTCATCATTCACACAATTCAATCAAATGTCATATGTTTGACAACAACGTTTTCATCATTCACACAATTCAATCAAATGTCATGGGTACAACAACCACATTTTCATCATTCACACAATTCAATCAAATTTCATAGGTACAACAACCACATTTTCATCATTCACACAATTCAATCAAATTTCATGGGTTTAACAACAACATTTTCATCATTCACACAATTCAATCAAATTTCATGGGTTTAACAACAACATTTTCATCATTACAACAATTCAATCAAATTTCATAGGTTTAACAACAACATCTTCATCATTCCAACAATTCAATCAAATTTCATAGGTTTAACAACAACATTTTCATCATTCACACAATTCAATCAAATGTCATATGTTTGACAACAACGTTTTCATCATTCACACAATTCAATCAAATGTCATATTTTTGACAACAACGTTTTCATCATTCACACAATTCAATCAAATGTCTTGGGTACAACAACCACATTTTCATCATTCACATAATTCAATCAAATTTCATAGGTACAACAACCACATTTTCATCATTCACACAATTCAATCAAATTTCATGGGTTTAACAACAACATTTTCATCATTCACACAATTCAATCAAATTTCATAGGTTTAACAACAACATCTTCATCATTCCAACAATTCAATCAAATTTCATAGGTTTAACAATAACATTTTCATCATTCACACAATTCAATCAAATGTCATATGTTTGACAACAACGTTTTCATCATTCACACAATTCAATCAAATGTCATATGTTTGACAACAACGTTTTCATCATTCACACAATTCAATCAAATGTCTTGGGTACAACAACCACATTTTCATCATTCACATAATTCAATCAAATTTCATAGGTACAACAACCACATTTTCATCATTCACACAATTCAATCAAATTTCATGGGTTTAACAACAACATTTTCATCATTCACACAATTCAATCAAATTTCATGGGTTTAACAACAACATTTTCATCATTACACAATTCAATCAAATTTCATAGGTTTAACAACAACATCTTCATCATTCCAACAATTCAATCAAATTTCATAGGTTTAACAATAACATTTCATCATTCACACAATTCAATCAAATGTCATATGTTTGACAACAACGTTTTCATCATTCACACAATTCAATCAAATGTCATATGTTTGACAACAACGTTTTCATCATTCACACAATTCAATCAAATGTCTTGGGTACAACAACCACATTTTCATCATTCACATAATTCAATCAAATTTCATAGGTACAACAACCACATTTTCATCATTCACACAATTCAATCAAATTTCATGGGTTTAACAACAACATTTTCATCATTCACACAATTCAATCAAATTTCATGGGTTTAACAACAACATTTTCATCATTACAACAATTCAATCAAATTTCATAGGTTTAACAACAACATCTTCATCATTCCAACAATTCAATCAAATTTCATAGGTTTAACAACAACATCTTCATCATTCACACAATTCAATCAAATTCATAGGTTTGACAACAACGTTTTCATCATTCACACAATTCAATCAAATGTCATATGTTTGACAACAACGTTTTCATCATTCACACAATTCAATCAAATGTCATATGTTTGACAACAACGTTTTCATCATTCACACAATTCAATCAAATGTCTTGGGTACAACAACCACATTTTCATCATTCACATAATTCAATCAAATTTCATAGGTACAACAACCACATTTTCATCATTCACACAATTCAATCAAATTTCATGGGTTTAACAACAACATTTTCATCATTCACACAATTCAATCAAATTTCATGGGTTTAACAACAACATTTTCATCATTACAACAATTCAATCAAATTTCATAGGTTTAACAACAACATCTTCATCATTCCAACAATTCAATCAAATTTCATAGGTTTAACAATAACATTTTCATCATTCACACAATTCAATCAAATGTCATATGTTTGACAACAACGTTTTCATCATTCACACAATTCAATCAAATGTCATATGTTTGACAACAACGTTTTCATCATTCACACAATTCAATCAAATGTCTTGGGTACAACAACCACATTTTCATCATTCACATAATTCAATCAAATTTCATAGGTACAACAACCACATTTTCATCATTCACACAATTCAATCAAATTTCATGGGTTTAACAACAACATTTTCATCATTCACACAATTCAATCAAATTTCATGGGTTTAACAACAACATTTTCATCATTCACACAATTCAATCAAATTTCATGGGTTTAACAACAACATTTTCATCATTACAACAATTCAATCAAATTTCATAGGTTTAACAACAACATTTTCATCATTCCAACAATTCAATCAAATTTCATAGGTTTAACAACAACATTTTCATCATTCACACAATTCAATCAAATGTCATATGTTTGACAACAACGTTTTCATCATTCACACAATTCAATCAAATGTCATATGTTTGACAACAACGTTTTCATCATTCACACAATTCAATCAAATGTCATATGTTTGACAACAACATTTTCATCATTCACACAATTCAATCAAATTTCATGGGTACAACAACCACATTTTCATCATTCACACAATTCAATCAAATTTCATAGGTTTAACAACCACATTTTCATCATTCACACAATTCAATCAAATTTCATGGGTTTAACAACAACATTTTCATCATTCACACAATTCAATCAAATTTCATAGGTTTAACAATAACATTTTCATCATTCACACAAGTCAATCAAATTTCATAGGTTTAACAACAACATTTTCATCATTCACACAATTCAATCAAATTTCATAGTTTAACAACAACATTTTCATCATTCACACAATTCAATCAAATGTCATATGTTTGACAACAACGTTTTCATCATTCACACAATTCAATCAAATGTCATATGTTTGACAACAACATTTTCATCATTCACACAATTCAATCAAATTTCATGGGTACAACAACCACATTTTCATCATTCACACAATTCAATCAAATTTCATAGGTTTAACAACAACATTTTCATCATTCACACAATTCAATCAAATTTCATGGGTTTAACAACAACATTTTCATCATTCACACAATTCAATCAAATTTCATAGGTTTAACAACAACATTTCATCATTCCAACAATTCAATCAAATTTCATAGGTTTAACAATAACATTTTCATCATTCACACAATTCAATCAAATGTCATATGTTTGACAACAACGTTTTCATCATTCACACAATTCAATCAAATGTCATATGTTTGACAACAACGTTTTCATCATTCACACAATTCAATCAAATGTCTTGGGTACAACAACCACATTTTCATCATTCACACAATTCAATCAAATTTCATGGGTTTAACAACAACATTTTCATCATTCACACAATTCAATCAAATTTCATGGGTTTAACAACAACATTTTCATCATTACAACAATTCAATCAAATTTCATAGGTTTAACAACAACATCTTCATCATTCCAACAATTCAATCAAATTTCATAGGTTTAACAATAACATTTTCATCATTCACACAATTCAATCAAATGTCATATGTTTGACAACAACGTTTTCATCATTCACACAATTCAATCAAATGTCATGTTTACAACAACGTTTTCATCATTCACACAATTCAATCAAATTCATGGGTTTAACAACAACATTTTCATCATTCACACAATTCAATCAAATTTCATAGGTTTAACAACAACATTTTCATCATTCACACAATTCAATCAAATTTCATGGGTTTAACAACAACATTTTCATCATTCACACAATTCAATCAAATTTCATGGGTTTAACAACAACATTTTCATCATTCACACAATTCAATCAAATTTCATAGGTTTAACAACAACATTTTCATCATTCACACAATTCAATCAAATTTCATAGGTTTAACAACAACATTTTCATCATTCACACAATTCAATCAAATGTCATATGTTTGACAACAACGTTTTCATCATTCACACAATTCAATCAAATGTCATATGTTTGACAACAACGTTTTCATCATTCACACAATTCAATCAAATGTCTTGGGTACAACAACCACATTTTCATCATTCACATAATTCAATCAAATTTCATAGGTACAACAACCACATTTTCATCATTCACACAATTCAATCAAATTTCATGGGTTTAACAACAACATTTTCATCATTCACACAATTCAATCAAATTTCATGGGTTTAACAACAACATTTTCATCATTACAACAATTCAATCAAATTTCATAGGTTTAACAACAACATCTTCATCATTCCAACAATTCAATCAAATTTCATAGGTTTAACAATAACATTTTCATCATTCACACAATTCAATCAAATGTCATATGTTTGACAACAACGTTTTCATCATTCACACAATTCAATCAAATGTCATATGTTTGACAACAACGTTTTCATCATTCACACAATTCAATCAAATGTCTTTGGTACAACAACCACATTTTCATCATTCACATAATTCAATCAAATTTCATAGGTACAACAACCACATTTTCATCATTCACACAATTCAATCAAATTTCATGGGTTTAACAACAACATTTTCATCATTCACACAATTCAATCAAATTTCATGGGTTTAACAACAACATTTTCATCATTCACACAATTCAATCAAATTTCATGGGTTTAACAACAACATTTTCATCATTACAACAATTCAATCAAATTTCATAGGTTTAACAACAACATCTTCATCATTCCAACAATTCAATCAAATTTCATAGGTTTAACAACAACATTTTCATCATTCACACAATTCAATCAAATGTCATATGTTTGACAACAACGTTTTCATCATTCACACAATTCAATCAAATGTCATATGTTTGACAACAACGTTTTCATCATTCACACAATTCAATCAAATGTCATATGTTTGACAACAACATTTTCATCATTCACACAATTCAATCAAATGTCATGGGTACAACAACCACATTTTCATCATTCACACAATTCAATCAAATTTCATAGGTACAACAACACATTTTCATCATTCACACAATTCAATCAAATTTCATGGGTTTAACAACAACATTTTCATCATTCACACAATTCAATCAAATTTCATGGGTTTAACAACAACATTTTCATCATTCACACAATTCAATCAAATTTCATAGGTTTAACAACAACATCTTCATCATTCCAACAATTCAATCAAATTTCATAGGTTTAACAACAACATTTTCATCATTCACACAATTCAATCAAATGTCATATGTTTGACAACAACGTTTTCATCATTCACACAATTCAATCAAATGTCATATGTTTGACAACAACGTTTTCATCATTCACACAATTCAATCAAATGTCTTGGGTACAACAACCACATTTTCATCATTCACACAATTCAATCAAATTTCATAGGTTTAACAACCACATTTTCATCATTCACACAATTCAATCAAATTTCATGGGTTTAACAACAACATTTTCATCATTCACACAATTCAATCAAATTTCATAGGTTTAACAACAACATCTTCATCATTCCAACAATTCAATCAAATTTCATAGGTTTAACAATAACATTTTCATCATTCACACAATTCAATCAAATGTCATATGTTTGACAACAACGTTTTCATCATTCACACAATTCAATCAAATGTCATATGTTTGACAACAACGTTTTCATCATTCACACAATTCAATCAAATGTCTTGGGTACAACAACCACATTTTCATCATTCACACAATTCAATCAAATTTCATGGGTTTAACAACAACATTTTCATCATTCACACAATTCAATCAAATTTCATGGGTTTAACAACAACATTTTCATCATTCACACAATTCAATCAAATTTCATAGGTTTAACAACAACATTTTCATCATTCCAACAATTCAATCAAATTTCATAGGTTTAACAACAACATTTTCATCATTCACACAATTCAATCAAATTCATAGGTTTGACAACAACATTTTCATCATTCACACAATTCAATCAAATGTCATGGGTACAACAACACATTTCATCATTCACACAATTCAATCAAATGTCATGGGTTTAACAACAACATTTTCATCATTCACACAATTCAATCAAATTTCATGGGTTTAACAACAACATTTTCATCATTCACACAATTCAATCAAATTTCATAGGTTTAACAACAACATTTTCATCATTCACACAATTCAATCAAATTTCATGGTTTAACAACAACATTTTCATCATTCACACAATTCAATCAAATTTCATAGGTTTAACAACAACATTTTCATCATTCACACAATTCAATCAAATTTCATATGTTTAACAACAACATTTTCATCATTCACACAATTCAATCAAATGTCATGGGTACAACAACAACATTTTCATCATTCACACAATTCAATCAAATTTCATAGGTACAACAACCACATTTTCATCATTCACACAATTCAATCAAATTTCATGGTTTAACAACAACATTTTCATCATTCACACAATTCAATCAAATTTCATGGGTTTAACAACAACATTTTCATCATTCACACAATTCAATCAAATTTCATAGGTTTAACAACAACATTTTCATCATTCCACAATTCAATCAAATTTCATAGGTTTAACAACACATTTTCATCATTCACACAATTCAATCAAATTTCATAGGTTTAACAACAACATTTTCATCATTCACACAATTCAATCAAATTTCATAGGTTTAACAACAACATTTTCATCATTCACACAATTCAATCAAATTTCATGGGTAACAACAACATTTTCATCATTCACACAATTCAATCAAATTTCATGGGTTTAACAACAACATTTTCATCATTCACACAATTCAATCAAATGTCATAGGTTTAACAACAACATTTTCATCATTCACACAATTCAATCAAATGTCATAGGTTTAACAACAACATTTTCATCATTCACACAATTCAATCAAATGTCATGGGTACAACAACCACATTTTCATCATTCACACAATTCAATCAAATTTCATAGGTACAACAACACATTTTCATCATTCACACAATTCAATCAAATTTCATGGGTTTAACAACAACATTTTCATCATTCACACAATTCAATCAAATTTCATAGGTTTAACAACAACATCTTCATCATTCCAACAATTCAATCAAATTTCATAGGTTTAACAATAACATTTTCATCATTCACACAATTCAATCAAATGTCATATGTTTGACAACAACGTTTTCATCATTCACACAATTCAATCAAATGTCATATGTTTGACAACAACGTTTTCATCATTCACACAATTCAATCAAATGTCTTGGGTACAACAACCACATTTTCATCATTCACATAATTCAATCAAATTTCATAGGTACAACAACCACATTTTCATCATTCACACAATTCAATCAAATTTCATGGGTTTAACAACAACATTTTCATCATTCACACAATTCAATCAAATTTCATGGGTTTAACAACAACATTTTCATCATTACAACAATTCAATCAAATTTCATAGGTTTAACAACAACATCTTCATCATTCCAACAATTCAATCAAATTTCATAGGTTTAACAATAACATTTTCATCATTCACACAATTCAATCAAATGTCATATGTTTGACAACAACGTTTTCATCATTCACACAATTCAATCAAATGTCATATGTTTGACAACAACGTTTTCATCATTCACACAATTCAATCAAATGTCTTGGGTACAACAACCACATTTTCATCATTCACATAATTCAATCAAATTTCATAGGTACAACAACCACATTTTCATCATTCACACAATTCAATCAAATTTCATGGGTTTAACAACAACATTTTCATCATTCACACAATTCAATCAAATTTCATGGGTTTAACAACAACATTTTCATCATTACAACAATTCAATCAAATTTCATAGGTTTAACAACAACATCTTCATCATTCCAACAATTCAATCAAATTTCATAGGTTTAACAATAACATTTTCATCATTCACACAATTCAATCAAATGTCATATGTTTGACAACAACGTTTTCATCATTCACACAATTCAATCAAATGTCATATGTTTGACAACAACGTTTTCATCATTCACACAATTCAATCAAATGTCATATGTTTGACAACAACGTTTTCATCATTCACACAATTCAATCAAATGTCTTGGGTACAACAACCACATTTTCATCATTCACATAATTCAATCAAATTTCATAGGTACAACAACCACATTTTCATCATTCACACAATTCAATCAAATTTCATGGGTTTAACAACAACATTTTCATCATTCACACAATTCAATCAAATTTCATGGGTTTAACAACAACATTTTCATCATTACAACAATTCAATCAAATTTCATAGGTTTAACAACAACATCTTCATCATTCCAACAATTCAATCAAATTTCATAGGTTTAACAATAACATTTTCATCATTCACACAATTCAATCAAATGTCATATGTTTGACAACAACGTTTTCATCATTCACACAATTCAATCAAATGTCATATGTTTGACAACAACGTTTTCATCATTCACACAATTCAATCAAATGTCTTGGGTACAACAACCACATTTTCATCATTCACATAATTCAATCAAATTTCATAGGTACAACAACCACATTTTCATCATTCACACAATTCAATCAAATTTCATGGGTTTAACAACAACATTTTCATCATTCACACAATTCAATCAAATTTCATGGGTTTAACAACAACATTTTCATCATTCACACAATTCAATCAAATTTCATAGGTTTAACAACAACATCTTCATCATTCCAACAATTCAATCAAATTTCATAGGTTTAACAATAACATTTTCATCATTCACACAATTCAATCAAATGTCATATGTTTGACAACAACGTTTTCATCATTCACACAATTCAATCAAATGTCATATGTTTGACAACAACGTTTTCATCATTCACACAATTCAATCAAATGTCTTGGGTACAACAACCACATTTTCATCATTCACATAATTCAATCAAATTTCATAGGTACAACAACCACATTTTCATCATTCACACAATTCAATCAAATTTCATGGGTTTAACAACAACATTTTCATCATTCACACAATTCAATCAAATTTCATGGGTTTAACAACAACATTTTCATCATTACAACAATTCAATCAAATTTCATAGGTTTAACAACAACATCTTCATCATTCCAACAATTCAATCAAATTTCATAGGTTTAACAATAACATTTTCATCATTCACACAATTCAATCAAATGTCATATGTTTGACAACAACGTTTTCATCATTCACACAATTCAATCAAATGTCATATGTTTGACAACAACGTTTTCATCATTCACACAATTCAATCAAATGTCATATGTTTGACAACAACGTTTTCATCATTCACACAATTCAATCAAATGTCTTGGGTACAACAACCACATTTTCATCATTCACATAATTCAATCAAATTTCATAGGTACAACAACCACATTTTCATCATTCACACAATTCAATCAAATTTCATGGGTTTAACAACAACATTTTCATCATTCACACAATTCAATCAAATTTCATGGGTTTAACAACAACATTTTCATCATTACAACAATTCAATCAAATTTCATAGGTTTAACAACAACATCTTCATCATTCCAACAATTCAATCAAATTTCATAGGTTTAACAATAACATTTTCATCATTCACACAATTCAATCAAATGTCATATGTTTGACAACAACGTTTTCATCATTCACACAATTCAATCAAATGTCATATGTTTGACAACAACGTTTTCATCATTCACACAATTCAATCAAATGTCATATGTTTGACAACAACGTTTTCATCATTCACACAATTCAATCAAATGTCTTGGGTACAACAACCACATTTTCATCATTCACATAATTCAATCAAATTTCATAGGTACAACAACCACATTTTCATCATTCACACAATTCAATCAAATTTCATGGGTTTAACAACAACATTTTCATCATTCACACAATTCAATCAAATTTCATGGGTTTAACAACAACATTTTCATCATTACAACAATTCAATCAAATTTCATAGGTTTAACAACAACATCTTCATCATTCCAACAATTCAATCAAATTTCATAGGTTTAACAATAACATTTTCATCATTCACACAATTCAATCAAATGTCATATGTTTGACAACAACGTTTTCATCATTCACACAATTCAATCAAATGTCATATGTTTGACAACAACGTTTTCATCATTCACACAATTCAATCAAATGTCTTGGGTACAACAACCACATTTTCATCATTCACATAATTCAATCAAATTTCATAGGTACAACAACCACATTTTCATCATTCACACAATTCAATCAAATTTCATGGGTTTAACAACAACATTTTCATCATTCACACAATTCAATCAAATTTCATGGGTTTAACAACAACATTTTCATCATTCACACAATTCAATCAAATTTCATAGGTTTAACAACAACATCTTCATCATTCCAACAATTCAATCAAATTTCATAGGTTTAACAATAACATTTTCATCATTCACACAATTCAATCAAATGTCATATGTTTGACAACAACGTTTTCATCATTCACACAATTCAATCAAATGTCATATGTTTGACAACAACGTTTTCATCATTCACACAATTCAATCAAATGTCTTGGGTACAACAACCACATTTTCATCATTCACATAATTCAATCAAATTTCATAGGTACAACAACCACATTTTCATCATTCACACAATTCAATCAAATTTCATGGGTTTAACAACAACATTTTCATCATTCACACAATTCAATCAAATTTCATGGGTTTAACAACAACATTTTCATCATTCACACAATTCAATCAAATTTCATAGGTTTAACAACAACATCTTCATCATTCCAACAATTCAATCAAATTTCATAGGTTTAACAATAACATTTTCATCATTCACACAATTCAATCAAATGTCATATGTTTGACAACAACGTTTTCATCATTCACACAATTCAATCAAATGTCATATGTTTGACAACAACGTTTTCATCATTCACACAATTCAATCAAATGTCTTGGGTACAACAACCACATTTTCATCATTCACATAATTCAATCAAATTTCATAGGTACAACAACCACATTTTCATCATTCACACAATTCAATCAAATTTCATGGGTTTAACAACAACATTTTCATCATTCACACAATTCAATCAAATTTCATAGGTTTAACAACAACATTTTCATCATTCCAACAATTCAATCAAATTTCATAGGTTTAACAACAACATTTTCATCATTCACACAATTCAATCAAATTTCATATGTTTGACAACAACGTTTTCATCATTCACACAATTCAATCAAATGTCATATGTTTGACAACAACGTTTTCATCATTCACACAATTCAATCAAATGTCTTGGGTACAACAACCACATTTTCATCATTCACACAATTCAATCAAATTTCATGGGTTTAACAACAACATTTTCATCATTCACACAATTCAATCAAATTTCATGGGTTTAACAACAACATTTTCATCATTCACACAATTCAATCAAATTTCATAGGTTTAACAACAACATTTTCATCATTCAACAATTCAATCAAATTTCATAGGTTTAACAACAACATTTTCATCATTCACACAATTCAATCAAATTTCATAGGTTTAACAACAACATTTTCATCATTCACACAATTCAATCAAATGTCATGGTTTAACAACAACATTTTCATCATTCACACAATTCAATCAAATTCATGGTTTAACAACAACATTTTCATCATTCACACAATTCAATCAAATTTCATAGGTTTAACAACAACATTTTCATCATTCACACAATTCAATCAAATTTCATAGGTTTAACAACAACATTTTCATCATTCACACAATTCAATCAAATTTCATAGTTTAACAACAACATTTTCATCATTCACACAATTCAATCAAATTTCATATGTTTAACAACAACATTTTCATCATTCACACAATTCAATCAAATTTCATAGGTTTAACAACAACATTTTCATCATTCACACAATTCAATCAAATTTCATGGTTTAACAACAACATTTTCATCATTCACACAATTCAATCAAATTTCATAGGTTTAACAACACATTTTCATCATTCACACAATTCAATCAAATTTCATGGGTTTAACAACAACATTTTCATCATTCACACAATTCAATCAAATTTCATGGGTTTAACAACAACATTTTCATCATTCACACAATTCAATCAAATTTCATAGGTTTAACAACAACATTTTCATCATTCACACAATTCAATCAAATTTCATAGGTTTAACAACAACATTTTCATCATTCACACAATTCAATCAAATTTCATGGGTTTAACAACAACATTTTCATCATTCACACAATTCAATCAAATTTCATAGGTTTAACAACAACATTTTCATCATTCACACAATTCAATCAAATTTCATGGTTTAACAACACATTTTCATCATTCACAACAATTCAATCAAATTTCATAGGTTTAACAACAACATTTTCATCATTCACACAATTCAATCAAATGTCATAGGTTGACAACAACGTTTTCATCATTCACACAATTCAATCAAATGTCATATGTTTGACAACAACGTTTTCATCATTCACACAATTCAATCAAATGTCTTGGGTACAACAACCACATTTTCATCATTCACAAATTCAATCAAATTTCATAGGTACAACAACCACATTTTCATCATTCACACAATTCAATCAAATTTCATGGGTTTAACAACAACATTTTCATCATTCACACAATTCAATCAAATTTCATAGGTTTAACAACAACATCTTCATCATTCCAACAATTCAATCAAATTTCATAGGTTTAACAATAACATTTTCATCATTCACACAATTCAATCAAATGTCATATGTTTGACAACAACGTTTTCATCATTCACACAATTCAATCAAATGTCATATGTTTGACAACAACGTTTTCATCATTCACACAATTCAATCAAATGTCTTGGGTACAACAACCACATTTTCATCATTCACATAATTCAATCAAATTTCATAGGTACAACAACCACATTTTCATCATTCACACAATTCAATCAAATTTCATGGGTTTAACAACAACATTTTCATCATTCACACAATTCAATCAAATTTCATGGGTTTAACAACAACATTTTCATCATTACACAATTCAATCAAATTTCATAGGTTTAACAACAACATCTTCATCATTCCAACAATTCAATCAAATTTCATAGGTTTAACAATAACATTTTCATCATTCACACAATTCAATCAAATGTCATATGTTTGACAACAACGTTTTCATCATTCACACAATTCAATCAAATGTCATATGTTTGACAACAACGTTTTCATCATTCACACAATTCAATCAAATGTCTTGTGTACAACAACCACATTTTCATCATTCACATAATTCAATCAAATTTCATAGGTACAACAACCACATTTTCATCATTCACACAATTCAATCAAATTTCATGGGTTTAACAACAACATTTTCATCATTCACACAATTCAATCAAATTTCATGGGTTTAACAACAACATTTTCATCATTCACACAATTCAATCAAATTTCATAGGTTTAACAACAACATCTTCATCATTCCAACAATTCAATCAAATTTCATAGGTTTAACAATAACATTTTCATCATTCACACAATTCAATCAAATGTCATATGTTTGACAACAACGTTTTCATCATTCACACAATTCAATCAAATGTCATATGTTTGACAACAACGTTTTCATCATTCACACAATTCAATCAAATGTCATATGTTTGACAACAACGTTTTCATCATTCACACAATTCAATCAAATGTCTTGGGTACAACAACCACATTTTCATCATTCACATAATTCAATCAAATTTCATAGGTACAACAACCACATTTTCATCATTCACACAATTCAATCAAATTTCATGGGTTTAACAACAACATTTTCATCATTCACACAATTCAATCAAATTTCATGGGTTTAACAACAACATTTTCATCATTACAACAATTCAATCAAATTTCATAGGTTTAACAACAACATCTTCATCATTCCAACAATTCAATCAAATTTCATAGGTTTAACAATAACATTTTCATCATTCACACAATTCAATCAAATGTCATATGTTTGACAACAACGTTTTCATCATTCACACAATTCAATCAAATGTCATATGTTTGACAACAACGTTTTCATCATTCACACAATTCAATCAAATGTCTTGGGTACAACAACCACATTTTCATCATTCACATAATTCAATCAAATTTCATAGGTACAACAACCACATTTTCATCATTCACACAATTCAATCAAATTTCATGGGTTTAACAACAACATTTTCATCATTCACACAATTCAATCAAATTTCATGGGTTTAACAACAACATTTTCATCATTCACACAATTCAATCAAATTTCATAGGTTTAACAACAACATCTTCATCATTCCAACAATTCAATCAAATTTCATAGGTTTAACAATAACATTTTCATCATTCACACAATTCAATCAAATGTCATATGTTTGACAACAACGTTTTCATCATTCACACAATTCAATCAAATGTCATATGTTTGACAACAACGTTTTCATCATTCACACAATTCAATCAAATGTCTTGGGTACAACAACCACATTTTCATCATTCACATAATTCAATCAAATTTCATAGGTACAACAACCACATTTTCATCATTCACACAATTCAATCAAATTTCATGGGTTTAACAACAACATTTTCATCATTCACACAATTCAATCAAATTTCATGGGTTTAACAACAACATTTTCATCATTACAACAATTCAATCAAATTTCATAGGTTTAACAACAACATCTTCATCATTCCAACAATTCAATCAAATTTCATAGGTTTAACAATAACATTTTCATCATTCACACAATTCAATCAAATGTCATATGTTTGACAACAACGTTTTCATCATTCACACAATTCAATCAAATGTCATATGTTTGACAACAACGTTTTCATCATTCACACAATTCAATCAAATGTCATATGTTTGACAACAACGTTTTCATCATTCACACAATTCAATCAAATGTCTTGGTACAACAACCACATTTTCATCATTCACATAATTCAATCAAATTTCATAGGTACAACAACCACATTTTCATCATTCACACAATTCAATCAAATTTCATGGGTTTAACAACAACATTTTCATCATTCACACAATTCAATCAAATTTCATGGGTTTAACAACAACATTTTCATCATTACAACAATTCAATCAAATTTCATAGGTTTAACAACAACATCTTCATCATTCCAACAATTCAATCAAATTTCATAGGTTTAACAATAACATTTTCATCATTCACACAATTCAATCAAATGTCATATGTTTGACAACAACGTTTTCATCATTCACACAATTCAATCAAATGTCATATGTTTGACAACAACGTTTTCATCATTCACACAATTCAATCAAATGTCATATGTTTGACAACAACGTTTTCATCATTCACACAATTCAATCAAATGTCTTGGGTACAACAACCACATTTTCATCATTCACATAATTCAATCAAATTTCATAGGTACAACAACCACATTTTCATCATTCACACAATTCAATCAAATTTCATGGGTTTAACAACAACATTTTCATCATTCACACAATTCAATCAAATTTCATGGGTTTAACAACAACATTTTCATCATTCACACAATTCAATCAAATTTCATAGGTTTAACAACAACATCTTCATCATTCCAACAATTCAATCAAATTTCATAGGTTTAACAATAACATTTTCATCATTCACACAATTCAATCAAATGTCATATGTTTGACAACAACGTTTTCATCATTCACACAATTCAATCAAATGTCATATGTTTGACAACAACGTTTTCATCATTCACACAATTCAATCAAATGTCTTGGGTACAACAACCACATTTTCATCATTCACATAATTCAATCAAATTTCATAGGTACAACAACCACATTTTCATCATTCACACAATTCAATCAAATTTCATGGGTTTAACAACAACATTTTCATCATTCACACAATTCAATCAAATTTCATGGGTTTAACAACAACATTTTCATCATTCACACAATTCAATCAAATTTCATAGGTTTAACAACAACATCTTCATCATTCCAACAATTCAATCAAATTTCATAGGTTTAACAATAACATTTTCATCATTCACACAATTCAATCAAATGTCATATGTTTGACAACAACGTTTTCATCATTCACACAATTCAATCAAATGTCATATGTTTGACAACAACGTTTTCATCATTCACACAATTCAATCAAATGTCTTGGGTACAACAACCACATTTTCATCATTCACATAATTCAATCAAATTTCATAGGTACAACAACCACATTTTCATCATTCACACAATTCAATCAAATTTCATGGGTTTAACAACAACATTTTCATCATTCACACAATTCAATCAAATTTCATGGGTTTAACAACAACATTTTCATCATTACAACAATTCAATCAAATTTCATAGGTTTAACAACAACATCTTCATCATTCCAACAATTCAATCAAATTTCATAGGTTTAACAATAACATTTTCATCATTCACACAATTCAATCAAATGTCATATGTTTGACAACAACGTTTTCATCATTCACACAATTCAATCAAATGTCATATGTTTGACAACAACGTTTTCATCATTCACACAATTCAATCAAATGTCTTGGGTACAACAACCACATTTTCATCATTCACATAATTCAATCAAATTTCATAGGTACAACAACCACATTTTCATCATTCACACAATTCAATCAAATTTCATGGGTTTAACAACAACATTTTCATCATTCACACAATTCAATCAAATTTCATGGGTTTAACAACAACATTTTCATCATTACAACAATTCAATCAAATTTCATAGGTTTAACAACAACATCTTCATCATTCCAACAATTCAATCAAATTTCATAGGTTTAACAATAACATTTTCATCATTCACACAATTCAATCAAATGTCATATGTTTGACAACAACGTTTTCATCATTCACACAATTCAATCAAATGTCATATGTTTGACAACAACGTTTTCATCATTCACACAATTCAATCAAATGTCATATGTTTGACAACAACGTTTTCATCATTCACACAATTCAATCAAATGTCTTGGGTACAACAACCACATTTTCATCATTCACATAATTCAATCAAATTTCATAGGTACAACAACCACATTTTCATCATTCACACAATTCAATCAAATTTCATGGGTTTAACAACAACATTTTCATCATTCACACAATTCAATCAAATTTCATGGGTTTAACAACAACATTTTCATCATTCACACAATTCAATCAAATTTCATAGGTTTAACAACAACATCTTCATCATTCCAACAATTCAATCAAATTTCATAGGTTTAACAATAACATTTTCATCATTCACACAATTCAATCAAATGTCATATGTTTGACAACAACGTTTTCATCATTCACACAATTCAATCAAATGTCATATGTTTGACAACAACGTTTTCATCATTCACACAATTCAATCAAATGTCTTGGGTACAACAACCACATTTTCATCATTCACATAATTCAATCAAATTTCATAGGTACAACAACCACATTTTCATCATTCACACAATTCAATCAAATTTCATGGGTTTAACAACAACATTTTCATCATTCACACAATTCAATCAAATTTCATGGGTTTAACAACAACATTTTCATCATTCAACAATTCAATCAAATTTCATAGGTTTAACAACAACATCTTCATCATTCCAACAATTCAATCAAATTTCATAGGTTTAACAATAACATTTTCATCATTCACACAATTCAATCAAATGTCATATGTTTGACAACAACGTTTTCATCATTCACACAATTCAATCAAATGTCATATGTTTGACAACAACGTTTTCATCATTCACACAATTCAATCAAATGTCATATGTTTGACAACAACGTTTTCATCATTCACACAATTCAATCAAATGTCTTGGGTACAACAACCACATTTTCATCATTCACATAATTCAATCAAATTTCATAGGTACAACAACCACATTTTCATCATTCACACAATTCAATCAAATTTCATGGGTTTAACAACAACATTTTCATCATTCACACAATTCAATCAAATTTCATGGGTTTAACAACAACATTTTCATCATTCACACAATTCAATCAAATTTCATAGGTTTAACAACAACATCTTCATCATTCCAACAATTCAATCAAATTTCATAGGTTTAACAACAACATTTTCATCATTCACACAATTCAATCAAATGTCATATGTTTGACAACAACGTTTTCATCATTCACACAATTCAATCAAATGTCATATGTTTGACAACAACGTTTTCATCATTCACACAATTCAATCAAATGTCATATGTTTGACAACAACGTTTTCATCATTCACACAATTCAATCAAATGTCTTGGGTACAACAACCACATTTTCATCATTCACATAATTCAATCAAATTTCATAGGTACAACAACCACATTTTCATCATTCACACAATTCAATCAAATTTCATGGGTTTAACAACAACATTTTCATCATTCACACAATTCAATCAAATTTCATGGGTTTAACAACAACATTTTCATCATTACAACAATTCAATCAAATTTCATAGGTTTAACAACAACATCTTCATCATTCCAACAATTCAATCAAATTTCATAGGTTTAACAATAACATTTTCATCATTCACACAATTCAATCAAATGTCATATGTTTGACAACAACGTTTTCATCATTCACACAATTCAATCAAATGTCATATGTTTGACAACAACGTTTTCATCATTCACACAATTCAATCAAATGTCTTGGGTACAACAACCACATTTTCATCATTCACATAATTCAATCAAATTTCATAGGTACAACAACCACATTTTCATCATTCACACAATTCAATCAAATTTCATGGGTTTAACAACAACATTTTCATCATTCACACAATTCAATCAAATTTCATGGGTTTAACAACAACATTTTCATCATTACAACAATTCAATCAAATTTCATAGGTTTAACAACAACATCTTCATCATTCCAACAATTCAATCAAATTTCATAGGTTTAACAATAACATTTTCATCATTCACACAATTCAATCAAATGTCATATGTTTGACAACAACGTTTTCATCATTCACACAATTCAATCAAATGTCATATGTTTGACAACAACGTTTTCATCATTCACACAATTCAATCAAATGTCATATGTTTGACAACAACGTTTTCATCATTCACACAATTCAATCAAATGTCTTGGGTACAACAACCACATTTTCATCATTCACATAATTCAATCAAATTTCATAGGTACAACAACCACATTTTCATCATTCACACAATTCAATCAAATTTCATGGGTTTAACAACAACATTTTCATCATTCACACAATTCAATCAAATTTCATGGGTTTAACAACAACATTTTCATCATTACAACAATTCAATCAAATTTCATAGGTTTAACAACAACATCTTCATCATTCCAACAATTCAATCAAATTTCATAGGTTTAACAATAACATTTTCATCATTCACACAATTCAATCAAATGTCATATGTTTGACAACAACGTTTTCATCATTCACACAATTCAATCAAATGTCATATGTTTGACAACAACGTTTTCATCATTCACACAATTCAATCAAATGTCTTGGGTACAACAACCACATTTTCATCATTCACATAATTCAATCAAATTTCATAGGTACAACAACCACATTTTCATCATTCACACAATTCAATCAAATTTCATGGGTTTAACAACAACATTTTCATCATTCACACAATTCAATCAAATTTCATGGGTTTAACAACAACATTTTCATCATTCACACAATTCAATCAAATTTCATAGGTTTAACAACAACATCTTCATCATTCCAACAATTCAATCAAATTTCATAGGTTTAACAATAACATTTTCATCATTCACACAATTCAATCAAATGTCATATGTTTGACAACAACGTTTTCATCATTCACACAATTCAATCAAATGTCATATGTTTGACAACAACGTTTTCATCATTCACACAATTCAATCAAATGTCTTGGGTACAACAACCACATTTTCATCATTCACATAATTCAATCAAATTTCATAGGTACAACAACCACATTTTCATCATTCACACAATTCAATCAAATTTCATGGGTTTAACAACAACATTTTCATCATTCACACAATTCAATCAAATTTCATGGGTTTAACAACAACATTTTCATCATTACAACAATTCAATCAAATTTCATAGGTTTAACAACAACATCTTCATCATTCCAACAATTCAATCAAATTTCATAGGTTTAACAATAACATTTTCATCATTCACACAATTCAATCAAATGTCATATGTTTGACAACAACGTTTTCATCATTCACACAATTCAATCAAATGTCATATGTTTGACAACAACGTTTTCATCATTCACACAATTCAATCAAATGTCTTGGGTACAACAACCACATTTTCATCATTCACATAATTCAATCAAATTTCATAGGTACAACAACCACATTTTCATCATTCACACAATTCAATCAAATTTCATGGGTTTAACAACAACATTTTCATCATTCACACAATTCAATCAAATTTCATGGGTTTAACAACAACATTTTCATCATTACAACAATTCAATCAAATTTCATAGGTTTAACAACAACATCTTCATCATTCCAACAATTCAATCAAATTTCATAGGTTTAACAATAACATTTTCATCATTCACACAATTCAATCAAATGTCATATGTTTGACAACAACGTTTTCATCATTCACACAATTCAATCAAATGTCATATGTTTGACAACAACGTTTTCATCATTCACACAATTCAATCAAATGTCTTGGGTACAACAACCACATTTTCATCATTCACATAATTCAATCAAATTTCATAGGTACAACAACCACATTTTCATCATTCACACAATTCAATCAAATTTCATGGGTTTAACAACAACATTTTCATCATTCACACAATTCAATCAAATTTCATGGGTTTAACAACAACATTTTCATCATTCACACAATTCAATCAAATTTCATAGGTTTAACAACAACATCTTCATCATTCACACAATTCAATCAAATTTCATAGGTTTAACAACAACATTTTCATCATTCACACAATTCAATCAAATGTCATATGTTTGACAACAACGTTTTCATCATTCACACAATTCAATCAAATGTCATATGTTTGACAACAACGTTTTCATCATTCACACAATTCAATCAAATGTCTTGGGTACAACAACCACATTTTCATCATTCACATAATTCAATCAAATTTCATAGGTACAACAACCACATTTTCATCATTCACACAATTCAATCAAATTTCATGGGTTTAACAACAACATTTTCATCATTCACACAATTCAATCAAATTTCATGGGTTTAACAACAACATTTTCATCATTCACACAATTCAATCAAATTTCATAGGTTTAACAACAACATCTTCATCATTCCAACAATTCAATCAAATTTCATAGGTTTAACAATAACATTTTCATCATTCACACAATTCAATCAAATGTCATATGTTTGACAACAACGTTTTCATCATTCACACAATTCAATCAAATGTCATATGTTTGACAACAACGTTTTCATCATTCACACAATTCAATCAAATGTCTTGGGTACAACAACCACATTTTCATCATTCACATAATTCAATCAAATTTCATAGGTACAACAACCACATTTTCATCATTCACACAATTCAATCAAATTTCATGGGTTTAACAACAACATTTTCATCATTCACACAATTCAATCAAATTTCATGGGTTTAACAACAACATTTTCATCATTCACACAATTCAATCAAATTTCATAGGTTTAACAACAACATCTTCATCATTCCAACAATTCAATCAAATTTCATAGGTTTAACAATAACATTTTCATCATTCACACAATTCAATCAAATGTCATATGTTTGACAACAACGTTTTCATCATTCACACAATTCAATCAAATGTCTTGGTACAACAACCACATTTTCATCATTCACATAATTCAATCAAATTTCATAGGTACAACAACCACATTTTCATCATTCACACAATTCAATCAAATTTCATGGGTTTAACAACAACATTTTCATCATTCACACAATTCAATCAAATTTCATGGGTTTAACAACAACATTTTCATCATTCACACAATTCAATCAAATTTCATAGGTTTAACAACAACATCTTCATCATTCCAACAATTCAATCAAATTTCATAGGTTTAACAATAACATTTTCATCATTCACACAATTCAATCAAATGTCATATGTTTGACAACAACGTTTTCATCATTCACACAATTCAATCAAATGTCATATGTTTGACAACAACGTTTTCATCATTCACACAATTCAATCAAATGTCTTGGGTACAACAACCACATTTTCATCATTCACATAATTCAATCAAATTTCATAGGTACAACAACCACATTTTCATCATTCACACAATTCAATCAAATTTCATGGGTTTAACAACAACATTTTCATCATTCACACAATTCAATCAAATTTCATGGGTTTAACAACAACATTTTCATCATTACAACAATTCAATCAAATTTCATAGGTTTAACAACAACATCTTCATCATTCCAACAATTCAATCAAATTTCATAGGTTTAACAATAACATTTTCATCATTCACACAATTCAATCAAATGTCATATGTTTGACAACAACGTTTTCATCATTCACACAATTCAATCAAATGTCATATGTTTGACAACAACGTTTTCATCATTCACACAATTCAATCAAATGTCTTGGGTACAACAACCACATTTTCATCATTCACATAATTCAATCAAATTTCATAGGTACAACAACCACATTTTCATCATTCACACAATTCAATCAAATTTCATGGGTTTAACAACAACATTTTCATCATTCACACAATTCAATCAAATTTCATAGGTTTAACAACAACATCTTCATCATTCCAACAATTCAATCAAATTTCATAGGTTTAACAATAACATTTTCATCATTCACACAATTCAATCAAATGTCATATGTTTGACAACAACGTTTTCATCATTCACACAATTCAATCAAATGTCATATGTTTGACAACAACGTTTTCATCATTCACACAATTCAATCAAATGTCTTGGGTACAACAACCACATTTTCATCATTCACATAATTCAATCAAATTTCATAGGTACAACAACCACATTTTCATCATTCACACAATTCAATCAAATTTCATGGGTTTAACAACAACATTTTCATCATTCACACAATTCAATCAAATTTCATGGGTTTAACAACAACATTTTCATCATTACAACAATTCAATCAAATTTCATAGGTTTAACAACAACATCTTCATCATTCCAACAATTCAATCAAATTTCATAGGTTTAACAATAACATTTTCATCATTCACACAATTCAATCAAATGTCATATGTTTGACAACAACGTTTTCATCATTCACACAATTCAATCAAATGTCATATGTTTGACAACAACGTTTTCATCATTCACACAATTCAATCAAATGTCTTGGGTACAACAACCACATTTTCATCATTCACACAATTCAATCAAATTTCATAGGTACAACAACAACATTTTCATCATTCACACAATTCAATCAAATTTCATGGGTTTAACAACAACATTTTCATCATTCACACAATTCAATCAAATTTCATAGGTTTAACAACAACATCTTCATCATTCCAACAATTCAATCAAATTTCATAGGTTTAACAATAACATTTTCATCATTCACACAATTCAATCAAATGTCATATGTTTGACAACAACGTTTTCATCATTCACACAATTCAATCAAATGTCATATGTTTGACAACAACGTTTTCATCATTCACACAATTCAATCAAATGTCTTGGGTACAACAACCACATTTTCATCATTCACATAATTCAATCAAATTTCATAGGTACAACAACCACATTTTCATCATTCACACAATTCAATCAAATTTCATGGGTTTAACAACAACATTTTCATCATTCACACAATTCAATCAAATTTCATGGGTTTAACAACAACATTTTCATCATTCACACAATTCAATCAAATTTCATAGGTTTAACAACAACATCTTCATCATTCCAACAATTCAATCAAATTTCATAGGTTTAACAATAACATTTTCATCATTCACACAATTCAATCAAATGTCATATGTTTGACAACAACGTTTTCATCATTCACACAATTCAATCAAATGTCTTGGGTACAACAACCACATTTTCATCATTCACATAATTCAATCAAATTCATAGGTACAACAACCACATTTTCATCATTCACACAATTCAATCAAATTTCATGGGTTTAACAACAACATTTTCATCATTCACACAATTCAATCAAATTTCATGGGTTTAACAACAACATTTTCATCATTCACACAATTCAATCAAATTTCATAGGTTTAACAACAACATCTTCATCATTCCAACAATTCAATCAAATTTCATAGGTTTAACAATAACATTTTCATCATTCACACAATTCAATCAAATTTCATATGTTTGACAACAACGTTTTCATCATTCACACAATTCAATCAAATGTCATATGTTTGACAACAACGTTTTCATCATTCACACAATTCAATCAAATGTCTTGGGTACAACAACCACATTTTCATCATTCACATAATTCAATCAAATTTCATAGGTACAACAACCACATTTTCATCATTCACACAATTCAATCAAATTTCATGGGTTTAACAACAACATTTTCATCATTCACACAATTCAATCAAATTTCATGGGTTTAACAACAACATTTTCATCATTACAACAATTCAATCAAATTTCATAGGTTTAACAACAACATCTTCATCATTCCAACAATTCAATCAAATTTCATAGGTTTAACAATAACATTTTCATCATTCACACAATTCAATCAAATGTCATATGTTTGACAACAACGTTTTCATCATTCACACAATTCAATCAAATGTCATATGTTTGACAACAACGTTTTCATCATTCACACAATTCAATCAAATGTCTTGGGTACAACAACCACATTTTCATCATTCACATAATTCAATCAAATTTCATAGGTACAACAACCACATTTTCATCATTCACACAATTCAATCAAATTTCATGGGTTTAACAACAACATTTTCATCATTCACACAATTCAATCAAATTTCATGGGTTTAACAACAACATTTTCATCATTCACACAATTCAATCAAATTTCATAGGTTTAACAACAACATCTTCATCATTCCAACAATTCAATCAAATTTCATAGGTTTAACAATAACATTTTCATCATTCACACAATTCAATCAAATGTCATATGTTTGACAACAACGTTTTCATCATTCACACAATTCAATCAAATGTCATATGTTTGACAACAACGTTTTCATCATTCACACAATTCAATCAAATGTCTTGGGTACAACAACCACATTTTCATCATTCACATAATTCAATCAAATGTCTTGGGTACAACAACCACATTTTCATCATTCACATAATTCAATCAAATTTCATATGTACAACAACCACATTTTCATCATTCACACAATTCAATCAAATTTCATGGGTTTAACAACAACATTTTCATCATTCACACAATTCAATCAAATTTCATGGGTTTAACAACAACATTTTCATCATTACAACAATTCAATCAAATTTCATAGGTTTAACAACAACATCTTCATCATTCCAACAATTCAATCAAATTTCATAGGTTTAACAATAACATTTTCATCATTCACACAATTCAATCAAATGTCATATGTTTGACAACAACGTTTTCATCATTCACACAATTCAATCAAATGTCATATGTTTGACAACAACGTTTTCATCATTCACACAATTCAATCAAATGTCTTGGGTACAACAACCACATTTTCATCATTCACACAATTCAATCAAATTTCATAGGTACAACAACCACATTTTCATCATTCACACAATTCAATCAAATTTCATGGGTTTAACAACAACATTTTCATCATTCACACAATTCAATCAAATTTCATGGGTTTAACAACAACATTTTCATCATTCACACAATTCAATCAAATTTCATAGGTTTAACAACAACATCTTCATCATTCCAACAATTCAATCAAATTTCATAGGTTTAACAATAACATTTTCATCATTCACACAATTCAATCAAATGTCATATGTTTGACAACAACGTTTTCATCATTCACACAATTCAATCAAATGTCATATGTTTGACAACAACGTTTTCATCATTCACACAATTCAATCAAATGTCTTGGGTACAACAACCACATTTTCATCATTCACATAATTCAATCAAATTTCATAGGTACAACAACCACATTTTCATCATTCACACAATTCAATCAAATTTCATGGGTTTAACAACAACATTTTCATCATTCACACAATTCAATCAAATTTCATGGGTTTAACAACAACATTTTCATCATTACAACAATTCAATCAAATTTCATAGGTTTAACAACAACATCTTCATCATTCCAACAATTCAATCAAATTTCATAGGTTTAACAATAACATTTTCATCATTCACACAATTCAATCAAATGTCATATGTTTGACAACAACGTTTTCATCATTCACACAATTCAATCAAATGTCATATGTTTGACAACAACGTTTTCATCATTCACACAATTCAATCAAATGTCTTGGGTACAACAACCACATTTTCATCATTCACATAATTCAATCAAATTTCATGGGTACAACAACCACATTTTCATCATTCACACAATTCAATCAAATTTCATGGTACAACAACCACATTTTCATCATTCACACAATTCAATCAAATTTCATGGGTTTAACAACAACATTTTCATCATTCACACAATTCAATCAAATTTCATGGGTTTAACAACAACATTTTCATCATTACAACAATTCAATCAAATTTCATAGGTTTAACAACAACATCTTCATCATTCCAACAATTCAATCAAATTTCATAGGTTTAACAATAACATTTTCATCATTCACACAATTCAATCAAATGTCATATGTTTGACAACAACGTTTTCATCATTCACACAATTCAATCAAATGTCATATGTTTGACAACAACGTTTTCATCATTCACACAATTCAATCAAATGTCTTGGGTACAACAACCACATTTTCATCATTCACATAATTCAATCAAATTTCATAGGTACAACAACCACATTTTCATCATTCACACAATTCAATCAAATTTCATGGGTTTAACAACAACATTTTCATCATTCACACAATTCAATCAAATTTCATGGGTTTAACAACAACATTTTCATCATTCACACAATTCAATCAAATTTCATAGGTTTAACAACAACATCTTCATCATTCCAACAATTCAATCAAATTTCATAGGTTTAACAATAACATTTTCATCATTCACACAATTCAATCAAATGTCATATGTTTGACAACAACGTTTTCATCATTCACACAATTCAATCAAATGTCATATTTTGACAACAACGTTTTCATCATTCACACAATTCAATCAAATGTCTTGGGTACAACAACCACATTTTCATCATTCACATAATTCAATCAAATTTCATAGGTACAACAACCACATTTTCATCATTCACACAATTCAATCAAATTTCATGGGTTTAACAACAACATTTTCATCATTCACACAATTCAATCAAATTTCATGGGTTTAACAACAACATTTTCATCATTCACACAATTCAATCAAATTTCATAGGTTTAACAACAACATCTTCATCATTCCAACAATTCAATCAAATTTCATAGGTTTAACAACAACATTTTCATCATTCACACAATTCAATCAAATGTCATATGTTTGACAACAACGTTTTCATCATTCACACAATTCAATCAAATGTCTTGGGTACAACAACCACATTTTCATCATTCACATAATTCAATCAAATTTCATAGGTACAACAACCACATTTTCATCATTCACACAATTCAATCAAATTTCATGGGTTTAACAACAACATTTTCATCATTCACACAATTCAATCAAATTTCATGGGTTTAACAACAACATTTTCATCATTCACACAATTCAATCAAATTTCATAGGTTTAACAACAACATCTTCATCATTCCAACAATTCAATCAAATTTCATAGGTTTAACAATAACATTTTCATCATTCACACAATTCAATCAAATGTCATATGTTTGACAACAACGTTTTCATCATTCACACAATTCAATCAAATGTCATATGTTTGACAACAACGTTTTCATCATTCACACAATTCAATCAAATGTCTTGGGTACAACAACCACATTTTCATCATTCACATAATTCAATCAAATTTCATAGGTACAACAACCACATTTTCATCATTCACACAATTCAATCAAATTTCATGGGTTTAACAACAACATTTTCATCATTCACACAATTCAATCAAATTTCATGGGTTTAACAACAACATTTTCATCATTACAACAATTCAATCAAATTTCATAGGTTTAACAACAACATCTTCATCATTCCAACAATTCAATCAAATTTCATAGGTTTAACAATAACATTTTCATCATTCACACAATTCAATCAAATGTCATATGTTTGACAACAACGTTTTCATCATTCACACAATTCAATCAAATGTCATATGTTTGACAACAACGTTTTCATCATTCACACAATTCAATCAAATGTCTTGGGTACAACAACCACATTTTCATCATTCACATAATTCAATCAAATTTCATAGGTACAACAACCACATTTTCATCATTCACACAATTCAATCAAATTTCATGGGTTTAACAACAACATTTTCATCATTCACACAATTCAATCAAATTTCATGGGTTTAACAACAACATTTTCATCATTACAACAATTCAATCAAATTTCATAGGTTTAACAACAACATCTTCATCATTCCAACAATTCAATCAAATTTCATAGGTTTAACAATAACATTTTCATCATTCACACAATTCAATCAAATGTCATATGTTTGACAACAACGTTTTCATCATTCACACAATTCAATCAAATGTCATATGTTTGACAACAACGTTTTCATCATTCACACAATTCAATCAAATGTCTTGGGTACAACAACCACATTTTCATCATTCACATAATTCAATCAAATTTCATAGGTACAACAACCACATTTTCATCATTCACACAATTCAATCAAATTTCATGGGTTTAACAACAACATTTTCATCATTCACACAATTCAATCAAATTTCATGGGTTTAACAACAACATTTTCATCATTACACAATTCAATCAAATTTCATAGGTTTAACAACAACATCTTCATCATTCCAACAATTCAATCAAATTTCATAGGTTTAACAATAACATTTTCATCATTCACACAATTCAATCAAATGTCATATGTTTGACAACAACGTTTTCATCATTCACACAATTCAATCAAATGTCATATGTTTGACAACAACGTTTTCATCATTCACACAATTCAATCAAATGTCTTGGGTACAACAACCACATTTTCATCATTCACATAATTCAATCAAATTTCATAGGTACAACAACCACATTTTCATCATTCACACAATTCAATCAAATTTCATGGGTTTAACAACAACATTTTCATCATTCACACAATTCAATCAAATTTCATGGGTTTAACAACAACATTTTCATCATTCACACAATTCAATCAAATTTCATAGGTTTAACAACAACATCTTCATCATTCCAACAATTCAATCAAATTTCATAGGTTTAACAATAACATTTTCATCATTCACACAATTCAATCAAATGTCATATGTTTGACAACAACGTTTTCATCATTCACACAATTCAATCAAATGTCATATGTTTGACAACAACGTTTTCATCATTCACACAATTCAATCAAATGTCTTGGGTACAACAACCACATTTTCATCATTCACATAATTCAATCAAATTTCATAGGTACAACAACCACATTTTCATCATTCACACAATTCAATCAAATTTCATGGGTTTAACAACAACATTTTCATCATTCACACAATTCAATCAAATTTCATGGGTTTAACAACAACATTTTCATCATTACAACAATTCAATCAAATTTCATAGGTTTAACAACAACATCTTCATCATTCCAACAATTCAATCAAATTTCATAGGTTTAACAATAACATTTTCATCATTCACACAATTCAATCAAATGTCATATGTTTGACAACAACGTTTTCATCATTCACACAATTCAATCAAATGTCATATGTTTGACAACAACGTTTTCATCATTCACACAATTCAATCAAATGTCATATGTTTGACAACAACGTTTTCATCATTCACACAATTCAATCAAATGTCTTGGGTACAACAACCACATTTTCATCATTCACATAATTCAATCAAATTTCATAGGTACAACAACCACATTTTCATCATTCACACAATTCAATCAAATTTCATGGGTTTAACAACAACATTTTCATCATTCACACAATTCAATCAAATTTCATGGGTTTAACAACAACATTTTCATCATTACAACAATTCAATCAAATTTCATAGGTTTAACAACAACATCTTCATCATTCCAACAATTCAATCAAATTTCATAGGTTTAACAATAACATTTTCATCATTCACACAATTCAATCAAATGTCATATGTTTGACAACAACGTTTTCATCATTCACACAATTCAATCAAATGTCATATGTTTGACAACAACGTTTTCATCATTCACACAATTCAATCAAATGTCTTGGGTACAACAACAACATTTTCATCATTCACATAATTCAATCAAATTTCATAGGTACAACAACCACATTTTCATCATTCACACAATTCAATCAAATTTCATGGGTTTAACAACAACATTTTCATCATTCACACAATTCAATCAAATTTCATGGGTTTAACAACAACATTTTCATCATTACACAATTCAATCAAATTTCATAGGTTTAACAACAACATCTTCATCATTCCAACAATTCAATCAAATTTCATAGGTTTAACAATAACATTTTCATCATTCACACAATTCAATCAAATGTCATATGTTTGACAACAACGTTTTCATCATTCACACAATTCAATCAAATGTCATATGTTTGACAACAACGTTTTCATCATTCACACAATTCAATCAAATGTCTTGGGTACAACAACCACATTTTCATCATTCACATAATTCAATCAAATTTCATAGGTACAACAACCACATTTTCATCATTCACACAATTCAATCAAATTTCATGGGTTTAACAACAACATTTTCATCATTCACACAATTCAATCAAATTTCATGGGTTTAACAACAACATTTTCATCATTACAACAATTCAATCAAATTTCATAGGTTTAACAACAACATCTTCATCATTCCAACAATTCAATCAAATTTCATAGGTTTAACAATAACATTTTCATCATTCACACAATTCAATCAAATGTCATATGTTTGACAACAACGTTTTCATCATTCACACAATTCAATCAAATGTCATATGTTTGACAACAACGTTTTCATCATTCACACAATTCAATCAAATGTCTTGGGTACAACAACCACATTTTCATCATTCACATAATTCAATCAAATGTCATGGGTACAACAACCACATTTTCATCATTCACATAATTCAATCAAATTTCATAGGTACAACAACCACATTTTCATCATTCACACAATTCAATCAAATTTCATGGGTTTAACAACAACATTTTCATCATTCACACAATTCAATCAAATTTCATGGGTTTAACAACAACATTTTCATCATTACAACAATTCAATCAAATTTCATAGGTTTAACAACAACATCTTCATCATTCCAACAATTCAATCAAATTTCATAGGTTTAACAATAACATTTTCATCATTCACACAATTCAATCAAATGTCATATGTTTGACAACAACGTTTTCATCATTCACACAATTCAATCAAATGTCATATGTTTGACAACAACGTTTTCATCATTCACACAATTCAATCAAATGTCTTGGGTACAACAACCACATTTTCATCATTCACATAATTCAATCAAATTTCATAGGTACAACAACCACATTTTCATCATTCACACAATTCAATCAAATTTCATGGGTTTAACAACAACATTTTCATCATTCACACAATTCAATCAAATTTCATGGTTTAACAACAACATTTTCATCATTCACACAATTCAATCAAATTTCATAGGTTTAACAACAACATCTTCATCATTCCAACAATTCAATCAAATTTCATAGGTTTAACAATAACATTTTCATCATTCACACAATTCAATCAAATGTCATATGTTTGACAACAACGTTTTCATCATTCACACAATTCAATCAAATGTCATATGTTTGACAACAACGTTTTCATCATTCACACAATTCAATCAAATGTCTTGGGTACAACAACCACATTTTCATCATTCACATAATTCAATCAAATTTCATAGGTACAACAACCACATTTTCATCATTCACACAATTCAATCAAATTTCATGGGTTTAACAACAACATTTTCATCATTCACACAATTCAATCAAATTTCATGGGTTTAACAACAACATTTTCATCATTCACACAATTCAATCAAATTTCATAGGTTTAACAACAACATCTTCATCATTCCAACAATTCAATCAAATTTCATAGGTTTAACAATAACATTTTCATCATTCACACAATTCAATCAAATGTCATATGTTTGACAACAACGTTTTCATCATTCACACAATTCAATCAAATGTCTTGGGTACAACAACCACATTTTCATCATTCACACAATTCAATCAAATTTCATGGGTACAACAACCACATTTTCATCATTCACACAATTCAATCAAATTTCATGGGTTTAACAACAACATTTTCATCATTCACACAATTCAATCAAATTTCATGGGTTTAACAACAACATTTTCATCATTCACACAATTCAATCAAATTTCATAGGTTTAACAACAACATCTTCATCATTCCAACAATTCAATCAAATTTCATAGGTTTAACAATAACATTTTCATCATTCACACAATTCAATCAAATGTCATATGTTTGACAACAACGTTTTCATCATTCACACAATTCAATCAAATGTCATATGTTTGACAACAACGTTTTCATCATTCACACAATTCAATCAAATGTCTTGGGTACAACAACCACATTTTCATCATTCACATAATTCAATCAAATTTCATAGGTACAACAACCACATTTTCATCATTCACACAATTCAATCAAATTTCATGGGTTTAACAACAACATTTTCATCATTCACACAATTCAATCAAATTTCATGGGTTTAACAACAACATTTTCATCATTACAACAATTCAATCAAATTTCATAGGTTTAACAACAACATCTTCATCATTCCAACAATTCAATCAAATTTCATAGGTTTAACAATAACATTTTCATCATTCACACAATTCAATCAAATGTCATATGTTTGACAACAACGTTTTCATCATTCACACAATTCAATCAAATGTCATATGTTTGACAACAACGTTTTCATCATTCACACAATTCAATCAAATGTCTTGGGTACAACAACCACATTTTCATCATTCACATAATTCAATCAAATTTCATAGGTACAACAACCACATTTTCATCATTCACACAATTCAATCAAATTTCATGGGTTTAACAACAACATTTTCATCATTCACACAATTCAATCAAATTTCATGGGTTTAACAACAACATTTTCATCATTACAACAATTCAATCAAATTTCATAGGTTTAACAACAACATCTTCATCATTCCAACAATTCAATCAAATTTCATAGGTTTAACAATAACATTTTCATCATTCACACAATTCAATCAAATGTCATATGTTTGACAACAACGTTTTCATCATTCACACAATTCAATCAAATGTCATATGTTTGACAACAACGTTTTCATCATTCACACAATTCAATCAAATGTCTTGGGTACAACAACCACATTTTCATCATTCACATAATTCAATCAAATTTCATAGGTACAACAACCACATTTTCATCATTCACACAATTCAATCAAATTTCATGGGTTTAACAACAACATTTTCATCATTCACACAATTCAATCAAATTTCATGGGTTTAACAACAACATTTTCATCATTACAACAATTCAATCAAATTTCATAGGTTTAACAACAACATCTTCATCATTCCAACAATTCAATCAAATTTCATAGGTTTAACAATAACATTTTCATCATTCACACAATTCAATCAAATGTCATATGTTTGACAACAACGTTTTCATCATTCACACAATTCAATCAAATGTCATATGTTTGACAACAACGTTTTCATCATTCACACAATTCAATCAAATGTCTTGGGTACAACAACCACATTTTCATCATTCACATAATTCAATCAAATTTCATAGGTACAACAACCACATTTTCATCATTCACACAATTCAATCAAATTTCATGGGTTTAACAACAACATTTTCATCATTCACACAATTCAATCAAATTTCATGGGTTTAACAACAACATTTTCATCATTCACACAATTCAATCAAATTTCATAGGTTTAACAACAACATCTTCATCATTCCAACAATTCAATCAAATTTCATAGGTTTAACAATAACATTTTCATCATTCACACAATTCAATCAAATGTCATATGTTTGACAACAACGTTTTCATCATTCACACAATTCAATCAAATGTCATATGTTTGACAACAACGTTTTCATCATTCACACAATTCAATCAAATGTCTTGGGTACAACAACCACATTTTCATCATTCACATAATTCAATCAAATTTCATAGGTACAACAACCACATTTTCATCATTCACACAATTCAATCAAATTTCATGGGTTTAACAACAACATTTTCATCATTCACACAATTCAATCAAATTTCATGGGTTTAACAACAACATTTTCATCATTCACACAATTCAATCAAATTTCATGGGTTTAACAACAACATTTTCATCATTACAACAATTCAATCAAATTTCATAGGTTTAACAACAACATCTTCATCATTCCAACAATTCAATCAAATTTCATAGGTTTAACAATAACATTTTCATCATTCACACAATTCAATCAAATGTCATATGTTTGACAACAACGTTTTCATCATTCACACAATTCAATCAAATGTCATATGTTTGACAACAACGTTTTCATCATTCACACAATTCAATCAAATGTCTTGGGTACAACAACCACATTTTCATCATTCACATAATTCAATCAAATTTCATAGGTACAACAACCACATTTTCATCATTCACACAATTCAATCAAATTTCATGGGTTTAACAACAACATTTTCATCATTCACACAATTCAATCAAATTTCATGGGTTTAACAACAACATTTTCATCATTACAACAATTCAATCAAATTTCATAGGTTTAACAACAACATCTTCATCATTCCAACAATTCAATCAAATTTCATAGGTTTAACAATAACATTTTCATCATTCACACAATTCAATCAAATGTCATATGTTTGACAACAACGTTTTCATCATTCACACAATTCAATCAAATGTCATATGTTTGACAACAACGTTTTCATCATTCACACAATTCAATCAAATGTCTTGGGTACAACAACCACATTTTCATCATTCACATAATTCAATCAAATTTCATAGGTACAACAACCACATTTTCATCATTCACACAATTCAATCAAATTTCATGGGTTTAACAACAACATTTTCATCATTCACACAATTCAATCAAATTTCATGGGTTTAACAACAACATTTTCATCATTCAACAATTCAATCAAATTTCATAGGTTTAACAACAACATCTTCATCATTCCAACAATTCAATCAAATTTCATAGGTTTAACAATAACATTTTCATCATTCACACAATTCAATCAAATGTCATATGTTTGACAACAACGTTTTCATCATTCACACAATTCAATCAAATGTCATATGTTTGACAACAACGTTTTCATCATTCACACAATTCAATCAAATGTCTTGGGTACAACAACCACATTTTCATCATTCACATAATTCAATCAAATTTCATAGGTACAACAACCACATTTTCATCATTCACACAATTCAATCAAATTTCATGGGTTTAACAACAACATTTTCATCATTCACACAATTCAATCAAATTTCATGGGTTTAACAACAACATTTTCATCATTCACACAATTCAATCAAATTTCATAGGTTTAACAACAACATCTTCATCATTCCAACAATTCAATCAAATTTCATAGGTTTAACAATA
Organism: Lathyrus oleraceus; assembly: GCF_024323335.1. Classification (NCBI taxonomy): domain Eukaryota; kingdom Viridiplantae; phylum Streptophyta; class Magnoliopsida; order Fabales; family Fabaceae; genus Lathyrus; species Lathyrus oleraceus. The sequence continues at coordinate 43,640 of NW_026112478.1, forward strand.
ACATTTTCATCATTCACACAATTCAATCAAATGTCATATGTTTGACAACAACGTTTTCATCATTCACACAATTCAATCAAATGTCATATGTTTGACAACAACGTTTTCATCATTCACACAATTCAATCAAATGTCTTGGGTACAACAACCACATTTTCATCATTCACATAATTCAATCAAATTTCATAGGTACAACAACCACATTTTCATCATTCACACAATTCAATCAAATTTCATGGGTTTAACAACAACATTTTCATCATTCACACAATTCAATCAAATTTCATGGGTTTAACAACAACATTTTCATCATTACAACAATTCAATCAAATTTCATAGGTTTAACAACAACATCTTCATCATTCCAACAATTCAATCAAATTTCATAGGTTTAACAATAACATTTTCATCATTCACACAATTCAATCAAATGTCATATGTTTGACAACAACGTTTTCATCATTCACACAATTCAATCAAATGTCATATGTTTGACAACAACGTTTTCATCATTCACACAATTCAATCAAATGTCTTGGGTACAACAACCACATTTTCATCATTCACATAATTCAATCAAATTTCATAGGTACAACAACCACATTTTCATCATTCACACAATTCAATCAAATTTCATGGGTTTAACAACAACATTTTCATCATTCACACAATTCAATCAAATTTCATGGGTTTAACAACAACATTTTCATCATTACAACAATTCAATCAAATTTCATAGGTTTAACAACAACATCTTCATCATTCCAACAATTCAATCAAATTTCATAGGTTTAACAATAACATTTTCATCATTCACACAATTCAATCAAATGTCATATGTTTGACAACAACGTTTTCATCATTCACACAATTCAATCAAATGTCATATGTTTGACAACAACGTTTTCATCATTCACACAATTCAATCAAATGTCTTGGGTACAACAACCACATTTTCATCATTCACATAATTCAATCAAATTTCATAGGTACAACAACCACATTTTCATCATTCACACAATTCAATCAAATTTCATGGGTTTAACAACAACATTTTCATCATTCACACAATTCAATCAAATTTCATGGGTTTAACAACAACATTTTCATCATTCACACAATTCAATCAAATTTCATAGGTTTAACAACAACATCTTCATCATTCCAACAATTCAATCAAATTTCATAGGTTTAACAATAACATTTTCATCATTCACACAATTCAATCAAATGTCATATGTTTGACAACAACGTTTTCATCATTCACACAATTCAATCAAATGTCATATGTTTGACAACAACGTTTTCATCATTCACACAATTCAATCAAATGTCTTGGGTACAACAACCACATTTTCATCATTCACATAATTCAATCAAATTTCATAGGTACAACAACCACATTTTCATCATTCACACAATTCAATCAAATTTCATGGGTTTAACAACAACATTTTCATCATTCACACAATTCAATCAAATTTCATGGGTTTAACAACAACATTTTCATCATTACAACAATTCAATCAAATTTCATAGGTTTAACAACAACATCTTCATCATTCCAACAATTCAATCAAATTTCATAGGTTTAACAATAACATTTTCATCATTCACACAATTCAATCAAATGTCATATGTTTGACAACAACGTTTTCATCATTCACACAATTCAATCAAATGTCATATGTTTGACAACAACGTTTTCATCATTCACACAATTCAATCAAATGTCATATGTTTGACAACAACGTTTTCATCATTCACACAATTCAATCAAATGTCTTGGGTACAACAACCACATTTTCATCATTCACATAATTCAATCAAATTTCATAGGTACAACAACCACATTTTCATCATTCACACAATTCAATCAAATTTCATGGGTTTAACAACAACATTTTCATCATTCACACAATTCAATCAAATTTCATGGGTTTAACAACAACATTTTCATCATTACAACAATTCAATCAAATTTCATAGGTTTAACAACAACATCTTCATCATTCCAACAATTCAATCAAATTTCATAGGTTTAACAATAACATTTTCATCATTCACACAATTCAATCAAATGTCATATGTTTGACAACAACGTTTTCATCATTCACACAATTCAATCAAATGTCATATGTTTGACAACAACGTTTTCATCATTCACACAATTCAATCAAATGTCTTGGGTACAACAACCACATTTTCATCATTCACATAATTCAATCAAATTTCATAGGTACAACAACCACATTTTCATCATTCACACAATTCAATCAAATTTCATGGGTTTAACAACAACATTTTCATCATTCACACAATTCAATCAAATTTCATGGGTTTAACAACAACATTTTCATCATTACAACAATTCAATCAAATTTCATAGGTTTAACAACAACATCTTCATCATTCCAACAATTCAATCAAATTTCATAGGTTTAACAATAACATTTTCATCATTCACACAATTCAATCAAATGTCATATGTTTGACAACAACGTTTTCATCATTCACACAATTCAATCAAATGTCATATGTTTGACAACAACGTTTTCATCATTCACACAATTCAATCAAATGTCTTGGGTACAACAACCACATTTTCATCATTCACATAATTCAATCAAATTTCATAGGTACAACAACCACATTTTCATCATTCACACAATTCAATCAAATTTCATGGGTTTAACAACAACATTTTCATCATTCACACAATTCAATCAAATTTCATGGGTTTAACAACAACATTTTCATCATTCACACAATTCAATCAAATTTCATAGGTTTAACAACAACATCTTCATCATTCCAACAATTCAATCAAATTTCATAGGTTTAACAATAACATTTTCATCATTCACACAATTCAATCAAATGTCATATGTTTGACAACAACGTTTTCATCATTCACACAATTCAATCAAATGTCATATGTTTGACAACAACGTTTTCATCATTCACACAATTCAATCAAATGTCTTGGGTACAACAACCACATTTTCATCATTCACATAATTCAATCAAATTTCATAGGTACAACAACCACATTTTCATCATTCACACAATTCAATCAAATTTCATGGGTTTAACAACAACATTTTCATCATTCACACAATTCAATCAAATTTCATGGGTTTAACAACAACATTTTCATCATTACAACAATTCAATCAAATTTCATAGGTTTAACAACAACATCTTCATCATTCCAACAATTCAATCAAATTTCATAGGTTTAACAATAACATTTTCATCATTCACACAATTCAATCAAATGTCATATGTTTGACAACAACGTTTTCATCATTCACACAATTCAATCAAATGTCATATGTTTGACAACAACGTTTTCATCATTCACACAATTCAATCAAATGTCTTGGGTACAACAACCACATTTTCATCATTCACATAATTCAATCAAATTTCATAGGTACAACAACCACATTTTCATCATTCACACAATTCAATCAAATTTCATGGGTTTAACAACAACATTTTCATCATTCACACAATTCAATCAAATTTCATGGGTTTAACAACAACATTTTCATCATTCACACAATTCAATCAAATTTCATAGGTTTAACAACAACATCTTCATCATTCCAACAATTCAATCAAATTTCATAGGTTTAACAATAACATTTTCATCATTCACACAATTCAATCAAATGTCATATGTTTGACAACAACGTTTTCATCATTCACACAATTCAATCAAATGTCATATGTTTGACAACAACGTTTTCATCATTCACACAATTCAATCAAATGTCTTGGGTACAACAACCACATTTTCATCATTCACATAATTCAATCAAATTTCATAGGTACAACAACCACATTTTCATCATTCACACAATTCAATCAAATTTCATGGGTTTAACAACAACATTTTCATCATTCACACAATTCAATCAAATTTCATGGGTTTAACAACAACATTTTCATCATTACAACAATTCAATCAAATTTCATAGGTTTAACAACAACATCTTCATCATTCCAACAATTCAATCAAATTTCATAGGTTTAACAATAACATTTTCATCATTCACACAATTCAATCAAATGTCATATGTTTGACAACAACGTTTTCATCATTCACACAATTCAATCAAATGTCATATGTTTGACAACAACGTTTTCATCATTCACACAATTCAATCAAATGTCTTGGGTACAACAACCACATTTTCATCATTCACATAATTCAATCAAATTTCATAGGTACAACAACCACATTTTCATCATTCACACAATTCAATCAAATTTCATGGGTTTAACAACAACATTTTCATCATTCACACAATTCAATCAAATTTCATGGGTTTAACAACAACATTTTCATCATTCACACAATTCAATCAAATTTCATAGGTTTAACAACAACATCTTCATCATTCCAACAATTCAATCAAATTTCATAGGTTTAACAATAACATTTTCATCATTCACACAATTCAATCAAATGTCATATGTTTGACAACAACGTTTTCATCATTCACACAATTCAATCAAATGTCATATGTTTGACAACAACGTTTTCATCATTCACACAATTCAATCAAATGTCTTGGGTACAACAACCACATTTTCATCATTCACATAATTCAATCAAATTTCATAGGTACAACAACCACATTTTCATCATTCACACAATTCAATCAAATTTCATGGGTTTAACAACAACATTTTCATCATTCACACAATTCAATCAAATTTCATGGGTTTAACAACAACATTTTCATCATTACAACAATTCAATCAAATTTCATAGGTTTAACAACAACATCTTCATCATTCCAACAATTCAATCAAATTTCATAGGTTTAACAATAACATTTTCATCATTCACACAATTCAATCAAATGTCATATGTTTGACAACAACGTTTTCATCATTCACACAATTCAATCAAATGTCATATGTTTGACAACAACGTTTTCATCATTCACACAATTCAATCAAATGTCTTGGGTACAACAACCACATTTTCATCATTCACATAATTCAATCAAATTTCATAGGTACAACAACCACATTTTCATCATTCACACAATTCAATCAAATTTCATGGGTTTAACAACAACATTTTCATCATTCACACAATTCAATCAAATTTCATGGGTTTAACAACAACATTTTCATCATTCACACAATTCAATCAAATTTCATAGGTTTAACAACAACATCTTCATCATTCCAACAATTCAATCAAATTTCATAGGTTTAACAATAACATTTTCATCATTCACACAATTCAATCAAATGTCATATGTTTGACAACAACGTTTTCATCATTCACACAATTCAATCAAATGTCATATGTTTGACAACAACGTTTTCATCATTCACACAATTCAATCAAATGTCTTGGGTACAACAACCACATTTTCATCATTCACATAATTCAATCAAATTTCATAGGTACAACAACCACATTTTCATCATTCACACAATTCAATCAAATTTCATGGGTTTAACAACAACATTTTCATCATTCACACAATTCAATCAAATTTCATGGGTTTAACAACAACATTTTCATCATTCACACAATTCAATCAAATTTCATGGGTTTAACAACAACATTTTCATCATTCACACAATTCAATCAAATTTCATAGGTTTAACAACAACATCTTCATCATTCCAACAATTCAATCAAATTTCATAGGTTTAACAATAACATTTTCATCATTCACACAATTCAATCAAATGTCATATGTTTGACAACAACGTTTTCATCATTCACACAATTCAATCAAATGTCATATTTTTGACAACAACGTTTTCATCATTCACACAATTCAATCAAATGTGGGTACAACAACCACATTTTCATCATTCACATAATTCAATCAAATTTCATAGGTACAACAACCACATTTTCATCATTCACACAATTCAATCAAATTTCATGGGTTTAACAACAACATTTTCATCATTCACACAATTCAATCAAATTTCATGGGTTTAACAACAACATTTTCATCATTCACACAATTCAATCAAATTTCATAGGTTTAACAACAACATCTTCATCATTCCAACAATTCAATCAAATTTCATAGGTTTAACAATAACATTTTCATCATTCACACAATTCAATCAAATGTCATATGTTTGACAACAACATTTTCATCATTCACACAATTCAATCAAATGTCATATGTTTGACAACAACGTTTTCATCATTCACACAATTCAATCAAATGTCATATGTTTGACAACAACGTTTTCATCATTCACACAATTCAATCAAATGTCATGGGTACAACAACCACATTTTCATCATTCACATAATTCAATCAAATTTCATAGGTACAACAACCACATTTTCATCATTCACACAATTCAATCAAATTTCATGGGTTTAACAACAACATTTTCATCATTCACACAATTCAATCAAATTTCATGGGTTTAACAACAACATTTTCATCATTACAACAATTCAATCAAATTTCATAGGTTTAACAACAACATCTTCATCATTCCAACAATTCAATCAAATTTCATAGGTTTAACAATAACATTTTCATCATTCACACAATTCAATCAAATGTCATATGTTTGACAACAACGTTTTCATCATTCACACAATTCAATCAAATGTCATATGTTTGACAACAACGTTTTCATCATTCACACAATTCAATCAAATGTGGGTACAACAACCACATTTTCATCATTCACATAATTCAATCAAATTTCATAGGTACAACAACCACATTTTCATCATTCACACAATTCAATCAAATTTCATGGGTTTAACAACAACATTTTCATCATTCACACAATTCAATCAAATTTCATGGGTTTAACAACAACATTTTCATCATTCACACAATTCAATCAAATTTCATAGGTTTAACAACAACATCTTCATCATTCCAACAATTCAATCAAATTTCATAGGTTTAACAATAACATTTTCATCATTCACACAATTCAATCAAATGTCATATGTTTGACAACAACGTTTTCATCATTCACACAATTCAATCAAATGTCATATGTTTGACAACAACGTTTTCATCATTCACACAATTCAATCAAATGTCATATGTTTAACAACAACATTTTCATCATTCACACAATTCAATCAAATTTCATGGGTTTAACAACAACATTTTCATCATTCACACAATTCAATCAAATTTCATAGGTACAACAACAACATTTTCATCATTCACACAATTCAATCAAATGTCATGGGTACAACAACCACATTTTCATCATTCACACAATTCAATCAAATTTCATAGGTTTAACAACAACATTTTCATCATTCACACAATTCAATCAAATTTCATGGGTTTAACAACAACATTTTCATCATTCACACAATTCAATCAAATTTCATGGGTTTAACAACAACATTTTCATCATTCACACAATTCAATCAAATTTCATAGGTTTAACAACAACATTTTCATCATTCACACAATTCAATCAAATTTCATAGGTTTAACAACAACATTTTCATCATTCACACAATTCAATCAAATTTCATAGGTTTAACAACAACATTTTCATCATTCACACAATTCAATCAAATTTCATAGGTTTAACAACAACATTTTCATCATTCACACAATTCAATCAAATGTCATATGTTTGACAACAACGTTTTCATCATTCACACAATTCAATCAAATGTCATATGTTTGACAACAACGTTTTCATCATTCACACAATTCAATCAAATGTCTTGGGTACAACAACCACATTTTCATCATTCACATAATTCAATCAAATTTCATAGGTACAACAACCACATTTTCATCATTCACACAATTCAATCAAATTTCATGGGTTTAACAACAACATTTTCATCATTCACACAATTCAATCAAATTTCATGGGTTTAACAACAACATTTTCATCATTACAACAATTCAATCAAATTTCATAGGTTTAACAACAACATCTTCATCATTCCAACAATTCAATCAAATTTCATAGGTTTAACAATAACATTTTCATCATTCACACAATTCAATCAAATGTCATATGTTTGACAACAACGTTTTCATCATTCACACAATTCAATCAAATGTCATATGTTTGACAACAACGTTTTCATCATTCACACAATTCAATCAAATGTGGGTACAACAACCACATTTTCATCATTCACATAATTCAATCAAATTTCATAGGTACAACAACCACATTTTCATCATTCACACAATTCAATCAAATTTCATGGGTTTAACAACAACATTTTCATCATTCACACAATTCAATCAAATTTCATGGGTTTAACAACAACATTTTCATCATTCACACAATTCAATCAAATTTCATAGGTTTAACAACAACATCTTCATCATTCCAACAATTCAATCAAATTTCATAGGTTTAACAATAACATTTTCATCATTCACACAATTCAATCAAATGTCATATGTTTGACAACAACGTTTTCATCATTCACACAATTCAATCAAATGTCATATGTTTGACAACAACGTTTTCATCATTCACACAATTCAATCAAATGTCATATGTTTGACAACAACATTTTCATCATTCACACAATTCAATCAAATTTCATGGGTACAACAACCACATTTTCATCATTCACACAATTCAATCAAATTTCATAGGTTAACAACAACATTTTCATCATTCACACAATTCAATCAAATTTCATGGGTAACAACAACATTTTCATCATTCACACAATTCAATCAAATTTCATAGGTTTAACAACAACATTTTCATCATTCACACAATTCAATCAAATTTCATGGGTTTAACAACAACATTTTCATCATTCACACAATTCAATCAAATTTCATAGGTTTAACAACAACATTTTCATCATTCACACAATTCAATCAAATTCATAGGTTTAACAACAACATTTTCATCATTCACAACAATTCAATCAAATTTCATAGGTTTAACAACAACATTTTCATCATTCACACAATTCAATCAAATTTCATAGGTTTAACAACAACATTTTCATCATTCACACAATTCAATCAAATTTCATAGGTTTAACAACAACATTTTCATCATTCACACAATTCAATCAAATTTCATAGGTTTAACAACAACATTTCATCATTCACACAATTCAATCAAATTTCATAGGTTTAACAACAACATTTCATCATTCACACAATTCAATCAAATGTCATGGGTACAACAACAACATTTTCATCATTCACACAATTCAATCAAATTTCATATGTACAACAACCACATTTTCATCATTCACATATTTCAATCAAATTTCATAGGTACAACAACCACATTTTCATCATTCACACAATTCAATCAAATTTCATGGGTTTAACAACAACATTTTCATCATTCACACAATTCAATCAAATTTCATGGGTTTAACAACAACATTTTCATCATTCACACAATTCAATCAAATTTCATGGGTTTAACAACAACATTTTCATCATTCACACAATTCAATCAAATTTCATAGGTTTAACAACAACATCTTCATCATTCCAACAATTCAATCAAATTTCATAGGTTTAACAATAACATTTTCATCATTCACACAATTCAATCAAATGTCATATGTTTGACAACAACGTTTTCATCATTCACACAATTCAATCAAATGTCATATGTTTGACAACAACGTTTTCATCATTCACACAATTCAATCAAATGTGGGTACAACAACCACATTTTCATCATTCACATAATTCAATCAAATTTCATAGGTACAACAACCACATTTTCATCATTCACACAATTCAATCAAATTTCATGGGTTTAACAACAACATTTTCATCATTCACACAATTCAATCAAATTTCATGGGTTTAACAACAACATTTTCATCATTCACACAATTCAATCAAATTTCATAGGTTTAACAACAACATCTTCATCATTCCAACAATTCAATCAAATTTCATAGGTTTAACAATAACATTTTCATCATTCACACAATTCAATCAAATGTCATATGTTTGACAACAACGTTTTCATCATTCACACAATTCAATCAAATGTCATATGTTTGACAACAACGTTTTCATCATTCACACAATTCAATCAAATGTCATATGTTTGACAACAACATTTTCATCATTCACACAATTCAATCAAATTTCATGGGTACAACAACCACATTTTCATCATTCACACAATTCAATCAAATTTCATAGGTTTAACAACAACATTTTCATCATTCACACAATTCAATCAAATTTCATGGGTACAACAACCACATTTTCATCATTCACACAATTCAATCAAATTTCATAGGTTTAACAACCACATTTCATCATTCACACAATTCAATCAAATTTCATAGGTTTAACAACAACATTTTCATCATTCACACAATTCAATCAAATTTCATGGGTTTAACAACAACATTTTCATCATTCACACAATTCAATCAAATTTCATAGGTTTAACAACAACATTTTCATCATTCACACAATTCAATCAAATTTCATAGGTTTACAACAACATTTTCATCATTCACACAATTCAATCAAATTTCATATGTTTACAACAACATTTTCATCATTCACACAATTCAATCAAATTTCATATGTTTACAACAACATTTTCATCATTCACACAATTCAATCAAATTTCATGGTTTAACAACAACATTTTCATCATTCACACAATTCAATCAAATTTCATAGGTTTGACAACAACATTTTCATCATTCACACAATTCAATCAAATGTCATGGGTTTAACAACAACATTTTCATCATTCACACAATTCAATCAAATTTCATATGTACAACAACAACATTTTCATCATTCACACAATTCAATCAAATTTCATAGGTACAACAACACATTTTCATCATTCACACAATTCAATCAAATTTCATGGGTTTAACAACAACATTTTCATCATTCACACAATTCAATCAAATTTCATGGGTTAACAACAACATTTTCATCATTCACACAATTCAATCAAATTTCATGGGTTTAACAACAACATTTTCATCATTCACACAATTCAATCAAATTTCATAGGTTTAACAACAACATTTTCATCATTCCAACAATTCAATCAAATTTCATAGGTTTAACAACAACATTTTCATCATTCACACAATTCAATCAAATGTCATATGTTTGACAACAACGTTTTCATCATTCACACAATTCAATCAAATGTCATATGTTTGACAACAACGTTTTCATCATTCACACAATTCAATCAAATGTGGGTACAACAACACATTTTCATCATTCACACAATTCAATCAAATTTCATAGGTACAACAACCACATTTTCATCATTCACACAATTCAATCAAATTTCATGGGTTTAACAACAACATTTTCATCATTCACACAATTCAATCAAATTTCATGGGTTTAACAACAACATTTTCATCATTCACACAATTCAATCAAATTTCATAGGTTTAACAACAACATCTTCATCATTCCAACAATTCAATCAAATTTCATAGGTTTAACAACAACATTTTCATCATTCACACAATTCAATCAAATGTCATATGTTTGACAACAACGTTTTCATCATTCACACAATTCAATCAAATGTCATATGTTTGACAACAACGTTTTCATCATTCACACAATTCAATCAAATGTCATATGTTTGACAACAACGTTTTCATCATTCACACAATTCAATCAAATGTCTTGGGTACAACAACCACATTTTCATCATTCACATAATTCAATCAAATTTCATAGGTACAACAACCACATTTTCATCATTCACACAATTCAATCAAATTTCATGGGTTTAACAACAACATTTTCATCATTCACACAATTCAATCAAATTTCATGGGTTTAACAACAACATTTTCATCATTACAACAATTCAATCAAATTTCATAGGTTTAACAACAACATCTTCATCATTCCAACAATTCAATCAAATTTCATAGGTTTAACAATAACATTTTCATCATTCACACAATTCAATCAAATGTCATATGTTTGACAACAACGTTTTCATCATTCACACAATTCAATCAAATGTCATATGTTTGACAACAACGTTTTCATCATTCACACAATTCAATCAAATGTCTTGGGTACAACAACCACATTTTCATCATTCACATAATTCAATCAAATTTCATAGGTACAACAACCACATTTTCATCATTCACACAATTCAATCAAATTTCATGGGTTTAACAACAACATTTTCATCATTCACACAATTCAATCAAATTTCATGGGTTTAACAACAACATTTTCATCATTCACACAATTCAATCAAATTTCATAGGTTTAACAACAACATCTTCATCATTCCAACAATTCAATCAAATTTCATAGGTTTAACAATAACATTTTCATCATTCACACAATTCAATCAAATGTCATATGTTTGACAACAACGTTTTCATCATTCACACAATTCAATCAAATGTCATATGTTTGACAACAACGTTTTCATCATTCACACAATTCAATCAAATGTGGGTACAACAACCACATTTTCATCATTCACATAATTCAATCAAATTTCATAGGTACAACAACCACATTTCATCATTCACACAATTCAATCAAATTTCATGGGTTTAACAACAACATTTTCATCATTCACACAATTCAATCAAATTTCATGGGTTTAACAACAACATTTTCATCATTCACACAATTCAATCAAATTTCATAGGTTTAACAACAACATCTTCATCATTCCAACAATTCAATCAAATTTCATAGGTTTAACAATAACATTTTCATCATTCACACAATTCAATCAAATGTCATATGTTTGACAACAACGTTTTCATCATTCACACAATTCAATCAAATGTCATATGTTTGACAACAACGTTTTCATCATTCACACAATTCAATCAAATGTCATATGTTTGACAACAACGTTTTCATCATTCACACAATTCAATCAAATGTCTTGGGTACAACAACCACATTTTCATCATTCACATAATTCAATCAAATTTCATAGGTACAACAACCACATTTTCATCATTCACACAATTCAATCAAATTTCATGGGTTTAACAACAACATTTTCATCATTCACACAATTCAATCAAATTTCATGGGTTTAACAACAACATTTCATCATTCAACAATTCAATCAATTTCATAGGTTTAACAACAACATCTTCATCATTCCAACAATTCAATCAAATTTCATAGGTTTAACAATAACATTTTCATCATTCACACAATTCAATCAAATGTCATATGTTTGACAACAACGTTTTCATCATTCACACAATTCAATCAAATGTCATATGTTTGACAACAACGTTTTCATCATTCACACAATTCAATCAAATGTCTTGGGTACAACAACCACATTTTCATCATTCACAACAATTCAATCAAATTTCATAGGTTTAACAACAACATCTTCATCATTCCAACAATTCAATCAAATTTCATAGGTTTAACAATAACATTTTCATCATTCACACAATTCAATCAAATGTCATATGTTTGACAACAACGTTTTCATCATTCACACAATTCAATCAAATGTCATATGTTTGACAACAACGTTTTCATCATTCACACAATTCAATCAAATGTCTTGGGTACAACAACCACATTTTCATCATTCACATAATTCAATCAAATTTCATAGGTACAACAACCACATTTTCATCATTCACACAATTCAATCAAATTTCATGGGTTTAACAACAACATTTTCATCATTCACACAATTCAATCAAATTTCATGGGTTTAACAACAACATTTTCATCATTCACACAATTCAATCAAATTTCATAGGTTTAACAACAACATCTTCATCATTCCAACAATTCAATCAAATTTCATAGGTTTAACAATAACATTTTCATCATTCACACAATTCAATCAAATGTCATATGTTTGACAACAACGTTTTCATCATTCACACAATTCAATCAAATGTCATATGTTTGACAACAACGTTTTCATCATTCACACAATTCAATCAAATGTCTTGGGTACAACAACACATTTTCATCATTCACATAATTCAATCAAATTTCATAGGTACAACAACCACATTTTCATCATTCACACAATTCAATCAAATTTCATGGGTTTAACAACAACATTTTCATCATTCACACAATTCAATCAAATTTCATGGTTTAACAACAACATTTTCATCATTCAACAATTCAATCAAATTTCATAGGTTTAACAACAACATCTTCATCATTCCACAATTCAATCAAATTTCATAGGTTTAACAATAACATTTTCATCATTCACACAATTCAATCAAATGTCATATGTTTGACAACAACGTTTTCATCATTCACACAATTCAATCAAATGTCATATGTTTGACAACAACGTTTTCATCATTCACACAATTCAATCAAATGTCTTGGGTACAACAACCACATTTTCATCATTCACATAATTCAATCAAATTTCATAGGTACAACAACCACATTTTCATCATTCACACAATTCAATCAAATTTCATGGGTTTAACAACAACATTTTCATCATTCACACAATTCAATCAAATTTCATGGGTTTAACAACAACATTTTCATCATTCACACAATTCAATCAAATTTCATAGGTTTAACAACAACATCTTCATCATTCCAACAATTCAATCAAATTTCATAGGTTTAACAATAACATTTTCATCATTCACACAATTCAATCAAATGTCATATGTTTGACAACAACGTTTTCATCATTCACACAATTCAATCAAATGTCATATGTTTGACAACAACGTTTTCATCATTCACACAATTCAATCAAATCTTGGGTACAACAACCACATTTTCATCATTCACATAATTCAATCAAATTTCATAGGTACAACAACCACATTTTCATCATTCACACAATTCAATCAAATTTCATGGGTTTAACAACAACATTTTCATCATTCACACAATTCAATCAAATTTCATGGGTTTAACAACAACATTTTCATCATTCACACAATTCAATCAAATTTCATAGGTTTAACAACAACATCTTCATCATTCCAACAATTCAATCAAATTTCATAGGTTTAACAATAACATTTTCATCATTCACACAATTCAATCAAATGTCATATGTTTGACAACAACGTTTTCATCATTCACACAATTCAATCAAATGTCATATGTTTGACAACAACGTTTTCATCATTCACACAATTCAATCAAATGTCTTTGGTACAACAACCACATTTTCATCATTCACATAATTCAATCAAATTTCATAGGTACAACAACCACATTTTCATCATTCACACAATTCAATCAAATTTCATGGGTTTAACAACAACATTTTCATCATTCACACAATTCAATCAAATTTCATGGGTTTAACAACAACATTTTCATCATTCACACAATTCAATCAAATTTCATAGGTTTAACAACAACATCTTCATCATTCCAACAATTCAATCAAATTTCATAGGTTTAACAATAACATTTTCATCATTCACACAATTCAATCAAATGTCATATGTTTGACAACAACGTTTTCATCATTCACACAATTCAATCAAATGTCATATGTTTGACAACAACGTTTTCATCATTCACACAATTCAATCAAATGTCTTGGGTACAACAACCACATTTTCATCATTCACATAATTCAATCAAATTTCATAGGTACAACAACCACATTTTCATCATTCACACAATTCAATCAAATTTCATGGGTTTAACAACAACATTTTCATCATTCACACAATTCAATCAAATTTCATGGGTTTAACAACAACATTTTCATCATTCACACAATTCAATCAAATTTCATAGGTTTAACAACAACATCTTCATCATTCCAACAATTCAATCAAATTTCATAGGTTTAACAATAACATTTTCATCATTCACACAATTCAATCAAATGTCATATGTTTGACAACAACGTTTTCATCATTCACACAATTCAATCAAATGTCATATGTTTGACAACAACGTTTTCATCATTCACACAATTCAATCAAATGTCTTGGGTACAACAACCACATTTTCATCATTCACATAATTCAATCAAATTTCATAGGTACAACAACCACATTTTCATCATTCACACAATTCAATCAAATTTCATGGGTTTAACAACAACATTTTCATCATTCACACAATTCAATCAAATTTCATGGGTTTAACAACAACATTTTCATCATTCACACAATTCAATCAAATTTCATAGGTTTAACAACAACATCTTCATCATTCACACAATTCAATCAAATTTCATAGGTTTAACAATAACATTTTCATCATTCACACAATTCAATCAAATGTCATATGTTTGACAACAACGTTTTCATCATTCACACAATTCAATCAAATGTCATATGTTTGACAACAACGTTTTCATCATTCACACAATTCAATCAAATGTCTTGGGTACAACAACCACATTTTCATCATTCACATAATTCAATCAAATTTCATAGGTACAACAACCACATTTTCATCATTCACACAATTCAATCAAATTTCATGGGTTTAACAACAACATTTTCATCATTCACACAATTCAATCAAATTTCATGGGTTTAACAACAACATTTTCATCATTACACAATTCAATCAAATTTCATAGGTTTAACAACAACATCTTCATCATTCCAACAATTCAATCAAATTTCATAGGTTTAACAATAACATTTTCATCATTCACACAATTCAATCAAATGTCATATGTTTGACAACAACGTTTTCATCATTCACACAATTCAATCAAATGTCATATGTTTGACAACAACGTTTTCATCATTCACACAATTCAATCAAATGTCTTGGGTACAACAACCACATTTTCATCATTCACATAATTCAATCAAATTTCATAGGTACAACAACCACATTTTCATCATTCACACAATTCAATCAAATTTCATGGGTTTAACAACAACATTTTCATCATTCACACAATTCAATCAAATTTCATGGGTTTAACAACAACATTTTCATCATTCACACAATTCAATCAAATTTCATAGGTTTAACAACAACATCTTCATCATTCCAACAATTCAATCAAATTTCATAGGTTTAACAATAACATTTTCATCATTCACACAATTCAATCAAATGTCATATGTTTGACAACAACGTTTTCATCATTCACACAATTCAATCAAATGTCATATGTTTGACAACAACGTTTTCATCATTCACACAATTCAATCAAATGTCTTGGGTACAACAACCACATTTTCATCATTCACATAATTCAATCAAATTTCATAGGTACAACAACCACATTTTCATCATTCACACAATTCAATCAAATTTCATGGGTTTAACAACAACATTTTCATCATTCACACAATTCAATCAAATTTCATGGGTTTAACAACAACATTTTCATCATTCACACAATTCAATCAAATTTCATAGGTTTAACAACAACATCTTCATCATTCCAACAATTCAATCAAATTTCATAGGTTTAACAATAACATTTTCATCATTCACACAATTCAATCAAATGTCATATGTTTGACAACAACGTTTTCATCATTCACACAATTCAATCAAATGTCATATGTTTGACAACAACGTTTTCATCATTCACACAATTCAATCAAATGTCTTTGGTACAACAACCACATTTTCATCATTCACATAATTCAATCAAATTTCATAGGTACAACAACCACATTTTCATCATTCACACAATTCAATCAAATTTCATGGGTTTAACAACAACATTTTCATCATTCACACAATTCAATCAAATTTCATGGGTTTAACAACAACATTTTCATCATTCACACAATTCAATCAAATTTCATAGGTTTAACAACAACATCTTCATCATTCCAACAATTCAATCAAATTTCATAGGTTTAACAATAACATTTTCATCATTCACACAATTCAATCAAATGTCATATGTTTGACAACAACGTTTTCATCATTCACACAATTCAATCAAATGTCATATGTTTGACAACAACGTTTTCATCATTCACACAATTCAATCAAATGTCTTGGGTACAACAACCACATTTTCATCATTCACATAATTCAATCAAATTTCATAGGTACAACAACCACATTTTCATCATTCACACAATTCAATCAAATTTCATGGGTTTAACAACAACATTTTCATCATTCACACAATTCAATCAAATTTCATGGGTTTAACAACAACATTTTCATCATTCACACAATTCAATCAAATTTCATAGGTTTAACAACAACATCTTCATCATTCCAACAATTCAATCAAATTTCATAGGTTTAACAATAACATTTTCATCATTCACACAATTCAATCAAATGTCATATGTTTGACAACAACGTTTTCATCATTCACACAATTCAATCAAATGTCATATGTTTGACAACAACGTTTTCATCATTCACACAATTCAATCAAATGTCTTGGGTACAACAACCACATTTTCATCATTCACATAATTCAATCAAATTTCATAGGTACAACAACCACATTTTCATCATTCACACAATTCAATCAAATTTCATGGGTTTAACAACAACATTTTCATCATTCACACAATTCAATCAAATTTCATGGTTTAACAACAACATTTTCATCATTCAACAATTCAATCAAATTTCATAGGTTTAACAACAACATCTTCATCATTCCAACAATTCAATCAAATTTCATAGGTTTAACAATAACATTTTCATCATTCACACAATTCAATCAAATGTCATATGTTTGACAACAACGTTTTCATCATTCACACAATTCAATCAAATGTCATATGTTTGACAACAACGTTTTCATCATTCACACAATTCAATCAAATGTCTTGGGTACAACAACCACATTTTCATCATTCACATAATTCAATCAAATTTCATAGGTACAACAACCACATTTTCATCATTCACACAATTCAATCAAATTTCATGGGTTTAACAACAACATTTTCATCATTCACACAATTCAATCAAATTTCATGGGTTTAACAACAACATTTTCATCATTACAACAATTCAATCAAATTTCATAGGTTTAACAACAACATCTTCATCATTCCAACAATTCAATCAAATTTCATAGGTTTAACAATAACATTTTCATCATTCACACAATTCAATCAAATGTCATATGTTTGACAACAACGTTTTCATCATTCACACAATTCAATCAAATGTCATATGTTTGACAACAACGTTTTCATCATTCACACAATTCAATCAAATGTCTTGGGTACAACAACCACATTTTCATCATTCACATAATTCAATCAAATTTCATAGGTACAACAACCACATTTTCATCATTCACACAATTCAATCAAATTTCATGGGTTTAACAACAACATTTTCATCATTCACACAATTCAATCAAATTTCATGGGTTTAACAACAACATTTTCATCATTCACACAATTCAATCAAATTTCATAGGTTTAACAACAACATCTTCATCATTCCAACAATTCAATCAAATTTCATAGGTTTAACAATAACATTTTCATCATTCACACAATTCAATCAAATGTCATATGTTTGACAACAACGTTTTCATCATTCACACAATTCAATCAAATGTCATATGTTTGACAACAACGTTTTCATCATTCACACAATTCAATCAAATGTCTTGGGTACAACAACCACATTTTCATCATTCACATAATTCAATCAAATTTCATAGGTACAACAACCACATTTTCATCATTCACACAATTCAATCAAATTTCATGGGTTTAACAACAACATTTTCATCATTCACACAATTCAATCAAATTTCATGGGTTTAACAACAACATTTTCATCATTCACACAATTCAATCAAATTTCATAGGTTTAACAACAACATCTTCATCATTCCAACAATTCAATCAAATTTCATAGGTTTAACAATAACATTTTCATCATTCACACAATTCAATCAAATGTCATATGTTTGACAACAACGTTTTCATCATTCACACAATTCAATCAAATGTCATATGTTTGACAACAACGTTTTCATCATTCACACAATTCAATCAAATGTCTTGGGTACAACAACCACATTTTCATCATTCACATAATTCAATCAAATTTCATAGGTACAACAACCACATTTTCATCATTCACACAATTCAATCAAATTTCATGGGTTTAACAACAACATTTTCATCATTCACACAATTCAATCAAATTTCATGGGTTTAACAACAACATTTTCATCATTCACACAATTCAATCAAATTTCATAGGTTTAACAACAACATCTTCATCATTCCAACAATTCAATCAAATTTCATAGGTTTAACAATAACATTTTCATCATTCACACAATTCAATCAAATGTCATATGTTTGACAACAACGTTTTCATCATTCACACAATTCAATCAAATGTCATATGTTTGACAACAACGTTTTCATCATTCACACAATTCAATCAAATGTCATATGTTTGACAACAACGTTTTCATCATTCACACAATTCAATCAAATGTCTTGGGTACAACAACCACATTTTCATCATTCACATAATTCAATCAAATTTCATAGGTACAACAACCACATTTTCATCATTCACACAATTCAATCAAATTTCATGGGTTTAACAACAACATTTTCATCATTCACACAATTCAATCAAATTTCATGGGTTTAACAACAACATTTTCATCATTCACACAATTCAATCAAATTTCATAGGTTTAACAACAACATCTTCATCATTCCAACAATTCAATCAAATTTCATAGGTTTAACAATAACATTTTCATCATTCACACAATTCAATCAAATGTCATATGTTTGACAACAACGTTTTCATCATTCACACAATTCAATCAAATGTCATATGTTTGACAACAACGTTTTCATCATTCACACAATTCAATCAAATGTCTTGGGTACAACAACCACATTTTCATCATTCACATAATTCAATCAAATTTCATAGGTACAACAACCACATTTTCATCATTCACACAATTCAATCAAATTTCATGGGTTTAACAACAACATTTTCATCATTCACACAATTCAATCAAATTTCATGGGTTTAACAACAACATTTTCATCATTCACACAATTCAATCAAATTTCATAGGTTTAACAACAACATCTTCATCATTCCAACAATTCAATCAAATTTCATAGGTTTAACAATAACATTTTCATCATTCACACAATTCAATCAAATGTCATATGTTTGACAACAACGTTTTCATCATTCACACAATTCAATCAAATGTCATATGTTTGACAACAACGTTTTCATCATTCACACAATTCAATCAAATGTCTTGGGTACAACAACCACATTTTCATCATTCACATAATTCAATCAAATTTCATAGGTACAACAACCACATTTTCATCATTCACACAATTCAATCAAATTTCATGGGTTTAACAACAACATTTTCATCATTCACACAATTCAATCAAATTTCATGGGTTTAACAACAACATTTTCATCATTCACACAATTCAATCAAATTTCATAGGTTTAACAACAACATCTTCATCATTCCAACAATTCAATCAAATTTCATAGGTTTAACAATAACATTTTCATCATTCACACAATTCAATCAAATGTCATATGTTTGACAACAACGTTTTCATCATTCACACAATTCAATCAAATGTCATATGTTTGACAACAACGTTTTCATCATTCACACAATTCAATCAAATGTCTTGGGTACAACAACCACATTTTCATCATTCACATAATTCAATCAAATTTCATAGGTACAACAACCACATTTTCATCATTCACACAATTCAATCAAATTTCATGGGTTTAACAACAACATTTTCATCATTCACACAATTCAATCAAATTTCATGGGTTTAACAACAACATTTTCATCATTCACACAATTCAATCAAATTTCATAGGTTTAACAACAACATCTTCATCATTCCAACAATTCAATCAAATTTCATAGGTTTAACAATAACATTTTCATCATTCACACAATTCAATCAAATGTCATATGTTTGACAACAACGTTTTCATCATTCACACAATTCAATCAAATGTCATATGTTTGACAACAACGTTTTCATCATTCACACAATTCAATCAAATGTCTTGGGTACAACAACCACATTTTCATCATTCACATAATTCAATCAAATTTCATAGGTACAACAACCACATTTTCATCATTCACACAATTCAATCAAATTTCATGGGTTTAACAACAACATTTTCATCATTCACACAATTCAATCAAATTTCATGGGTTTAACAACAACATTTTCATCATTCACACAATTCAATCAAATTTCATAGGTTTAACAACAACATCTTCATCATTCCAACAATTCAATCAAATTTCATAGGTTTAACAATAACATTTTCATCATTCACACAATTCAATCAAATGTCATATGTTTGACAACAACGTTTTCATCATTCACACAATTCAATCAAATGTCATATGTTTGACAACAACGTTTTCATCATTCACACAATTCAATCAAATGTCTTGGGTACAACAACCACATTTTCATCATTCACATAATTCAATCAAATTTCATAGGTACAACAACCACATTTTCATCATTCACACAATTCAATCAAATTTCATGGGTTTAACAACAACATTTTCATCATTCACACAATTCAATCAAATTTCATGGGTTTAACAACAACATTTTCATCATTCACAACAATTCAATCAAATTTCATAGGTTTAACAACAACATCTTCATCATTCCAACAATTCAATCAAATTTCATAGGTTTAACAATAACATTTTCATCATTCACACAATTCAATCAAATGTCATATGTTTGACAACAACGTTTTCATCATTCACACAATTCAATCAAATGTCATATGTTTGACAACAACGTTTTCATCATTCACACAATTCAATCAAATGTCTTGGGTACAACAACCACATTTTCATCATTCACATAATTCAATCAAATTTCATAGGTACAACAACCACATTTTCATCATTCACACAATTCAATCAAATTTCATGGGTTTAACAACAACATTTTCATCATTCACACAATTCAATCAAATTTCATGGGTTTAACAACAACATTTTCATCATTCACACAATTCAATCAAATTTCATAGGTTTAACAACAACATCTTCATCATTCCAACAATTCAATCAAATTTCATAGGTTTAACAATAACATTTTCATCATTCACACAATTCAATCAAATGTCATATGTTTGACAACAACGTTTTCATCATTCACACAATTCAATCAAATGTCATATGTTTGACAACAACGTTTTCATCATTCACACAATTCAATCAAATGTCTTGGGTACAACAACCACATTTTCATCATTCACATAATTCAATCAAATTTCATAGGTACAACAACCACATTTTCATCATTCACACAATTCAATCAAATTTCATGGGTTTAACAACAACATTTTCATCATTCACACAATTCAATCAAATTTCATGGGTTTAACAACAACATTTTCATCATTCACACAATTCAATCAAATTTCATAGGTTTAACAACAACATCTTCATCATTCCAACAATTCAATCAAATTTCATAGGTTTAACAATAACATTTTCATCATTCACACAATTCAATCAAATGTCATATGTTTGACAACAACGTTTTCATCATTCACACAATTCAATCAAATGTCATATGTTTGACAACAACGTTTTCATCATTCACACAATTCAATCAAATGTCTTGGGTACAACAACCACATTTTCATCATTCACATAATTCAATCAAATTTCATAGGTACAACAACCACATTTTCATCATTCACACAATTCAATCAAATTTCATGGGTTTAACAACAACATTTTCATCATTCACACAATTCAATCAAATTTCATGGGTTTAACAACAACATTTTCATCATTCACACAATTCAATCAAATTTCATAGGTTTAACAACAACATCTTCATCATTCCAACAATTCAATCAAATTTCATAGGTTTAACAATAACATTTTCATCATTCACACAATTCAATCAAATGTCATATGTTTGACAACAACGTTTTCATCATTCACACAATTCAATCAAATGTCATATGTTTGACAACAACGTTTTCATCATTCACACAATTCAATCAAATGTCTTGGGTACAACAACCACATTTTCATCATTCACATAATTCAATCAAATTTCATAGGTACAACAACCACATTTTCATCATTCACACAATTCAATCAAATTTCATGGGTTTAACAACAACATTTTCATCATTCACACAATTCAATCAAATTTCATGGGTTTAACAACAACATTTTCATCATTCACACAATTCAATCAAATTTCATAGGTTTAACAACAACATCTTCATCATTCCAACAATTCAATCAAATTTCATAGGTTTAACAATAACATTTTCATCATTCACACAATTCAATCAAATGTCATATGTTTGACAACAACGTTTTCATCATTCACACAATTCAATCAAATGTCATATGTTTGACAACAACGTTTTCATCATTCACACAATTCAATCAAATGTCTTGGGTACAACAACCACATTTTCATCATTCACATAATTCAATCAAATTTCATAGGTACAACAACCACATTTTCATCATTCACACAATTCAATCAAATTTCATGGGTTTAACAACAACATTTTCATCATTCACACAATTCAATCAAATTTCATGGGTTTAACAACAACATTTTCATCATTCACACAATTCAATCAAATTTCATAGGTTTAACAACAACATCTTCATCATTCCAACAATTCAATCAAATTTCATAGGTTTAACAATAACATTTTCATCATTCACACAATTCAATCAAATGTCATATGTTTGACAACAACGTTTTCATCATTCACACAATTCAATCAAATGTCATATGTTTGACAACAACGTTTTCATCATTCACACAATTCAATCAAATGTCTTGGGTACAACAACCACATTTTCATCATTCACATAATTCAATCAAATTTCATAGGTACAACAACCACATTTTCATCATTCACACAATTCAATCAAATTTCATGGGTTTAACAACAACATTTTCATCATTCACACAATTCAATCAAATTTCATGGGTTTAACAACAACATTTTCATCATTCACACAATTCAATCAAATTTCATAGGTTTAACAACAACATCTTCATCATTCCAACAATTCAATCAAATTTCATAGGTTTAACAATAACATTTTCATCATTCACACAATTCAATCAAATGTCATATGTTTGACAACAACGTTTTCATCATTCACACAATTCAATCAAATGTCATATGTTTGACAACAACGTTTTCATCATTCACACAATTCAATCAAATGTCTTGGGTACAACAACCACATTTTCATCATTCACATAATTCAATCAAATTTCATAGGTACAACAACCACATTTTCATCATTCACACAATTCAATCAAATTTCATGGGTTTAACAACAACATTTTCATCATTCACACAATTCAATCAAATTTCATGGGTTTAACAACAACATTTTCATCATTCACACAATTCAATCAAATTTCATAGGTTTAACAACAACATCTTCATCATTCCAACAATTCAATCAAATTTCATAGGTTTAACAATAACATTTTCATCATTCACACAATTCAATCAAATGTCATATGTTTGACAACAACGTTTTCATCATTCACACAATTCAATCAAATGTCATATGTTTGACAACAACGTTTTCATCATTCACACAATTCAATCAAATGTCTTGGGTACAACAACCACATTTTCATCATTCACATAATTCAATCAAATTTCATAGGTACAACAACCACATTTTCATCATTCACACAATTCAATCAAATTTCATGGGTTTAACAACAACATTTTCATCATTCACACAATTCAATCAAATTTCATGGGTTTAACAACAACATTTTCATCATTCACACAATTCAATCAAATTTCATAGGTTTAACAACAACATCTTCATCATTCCAACAATTCAATCAAATTTCATAGGTTTAACAATAACATTTTCATCATTCACACAATTCAATCAAATGTCATATGTTTGACAACAACGTTTTCATCATTCACACAATTCAATCAAATGTCATATGTTTGACAACAACGTTTTCATCATTCACACAATTCAATCAAATGTCTTGGGTACAACAACCACATTTTCATCATTCACATAATTCAATCAAATTTCATAGGTACAACAACCACATTTTCATCATTCACACAATTCAATCAAATTTCATGGGTTTAACAACAACATTTTCATCATTCACACAATTCAATCAAATTTCATGGGTTTAACAACAACATTTTCATCATTCACACAATTCAATCAAATTTCATAGGTTTAACAACAACATCTTCATCATTCCAACAATTCAATCAAATTTCATAGGTTTAACAATAACATTTTCATCATTCACACAATTCAATCAAATGTCATATGTTTGACAACAACGTTTTCATCATTCACACAATTCAATCAAATGTCATATGTTTGACAACAACGTTTTCATCATTCACACAATTCAATCAAATGTCTTGGGTACAACAACCACATTTTCATCATTCACATAATTCAATCAAATTTCATAGGTACAACAACCACATTTTCATCATTCACACAATTCAATCAAATTTCATGGGTTTAACAACAACATTTTCATCATTCACACAATTCAATCAAATTTCATGGGTTTAACAACAACATTTTCATCATTCACACAATTCAATCAAATTTCATAGGTTTAACAACAACATCTTCATCATTCCAACAATTCAATCAAATTTCATAGGTTTAACAATAACATTTTCATCATTCACACAATTCAATCAAATGTCATATGTTTGACAACAACGTTTTCATCATTCACACAATTCAATCAAATGTCATATGTTTGACAACAACGTTTTCATCATTCACACAATTCAATCAAATGTCTTGGGTACAACAACCACATTTTCATCATTCACATAATTCAATCAAATTTCATAGGTACAACAACCACATTTTCATCATTCACACAATTCAATCAAATTTCATGGGTTTAACAACAACATTTTCATCATTCACACAATTCAATCAAATTTCATGGGTTTAACAACAACATTTTCATCATTCACACAATTCAATCAAATTTCATAGGTTTAACAACAACATCTTCATCATTCCAACAATTCAATCAAATTTCATAGGTTTAACAATAACATTTTCATCATTCACACAATTCAATCAAATGTCATATGTTTGACAACAACGTTTTCATCATTCACACAATTCAATCAAATGTCATATGTTTGACAACAACGTTTTCATCATTCACACAATTCAATCAAATGTCTTGGGTACAACAACCACATTTTCATCATTCACATAATTCAATCAAATTTCATAGGTACAACAACCACATTTTCATCATTCACACAATTCAATCAAATTTCATGGGTTTAACAACAACATTTTCATCATTCACACAATTCAATCAAATTTCATGGGTTTAACAACAACATTTTCATCATTCACACAATTCAATCAAATTTCATAGGTTTAACAACAACATCTTCATCATTCCAACAATTCAATCAAATTTCATAGGTTTAACAATAACATTTTCATCATTCACACAATTCAATCAAATGTCATATGTTTGACAACAACGTTTTCATCATTCACACAATTCAATCAAATGTCATATGTTTGACAACAACGTTTTCATCATTCACACAATTCAATCAAATGTCTTGGGTACAACAACCACATTTTCATCATTCACATAATTCAATCAAATTTCATAGGTACAACAACCACATTTTCATCATTCACACAATTCAATCAAATTTCATGGGTTTAACAACAACATTTTCATCATTCACACAATTCAATCAAATTTCATGGGTTTAACAACAACATTTTCATCATTCACACAATTCAATCAAATTTCATAGGTTTAACAACAACATCTTCATCATTCCAACAATTCAATCAAATTTCATAGGTTTAACAATAACATTTTCATCATTCACACAATTCAATCAAATGTCATATGTTTGACAACAACGTTTTCATCATTCACACAATTCAATCAAATGTCATATGTTTGACAACAACGTTTTCATCATTCACACAATTCAATCAAATGTCTTGGGTACAACAACCACATTTTCATCATTCACATAATTCAATCAAATTTCATAGGTACAACAACCACATTTTCATCATTCACACAATTCAATCAAATTTCATGGGTTTAACAACAACATTTTCATCATTCACACAATTCAATCAAATTTCATGGGTTTAACAACAACATTTTCATCATTCACACAATTCAATCAAATTTCATAGGTTTAACAACAACATCTTCATCATTCCAACAATTCAATCAAATTTCATAGGTTTAACAATAACATTTTCATCATTCACACAATTCAATCAAATGTCATATGTTTGACAACAACGTTTTCATCATTCACACAATTCAATCAAATGTCATATGTTTGACAACAACGTTTTCATCATTCACACAATTCAATCAAATGTCTTGGGTACAACAACCACATTTTCATCATTCACATAATTCAATCAAATTTCATAGGTACAACAACCACATTTTCATCATTCACACAATTCAATCAAATTTCATGGGTTTAACAACAACATTTTCATCATTCACACAATTCAATCAAATTTCATGGGTTTAACAACAACATTTTCATCATTCACAACAATTCAATCAAATTTCATAGGTTTAACAACAACATCTTCATCATTCCAACAATTCAATCAAATTTCATAGGTTTAACAATAACATTTTCATCATTCACACAATTCAATCAAATGTCATATGTTTGACAACAACGTTTTCATCATTCACACAATTCAATCAAATGTCATATGTTTGACAACAACGTTTTCATCATTCACACAATTCAATCAAATGTCTTGGGTACAACAACCACATTTTCATCATTCACATAATTCAATCAAATTTCATAGGTACAACAACCACATTTTCATCATTCACACAATTCAATCAAATTTCATGGGTTTAACAACAACATTTTCATCATTCACACAATTCAATCAAATTTCATGGGTTTAACAACAACATTTTCATCATTCACACAATTCAATCAAATTTCATAGGTTTAACAACAACATCTTCATCATTCCAACAATTCAATCAAATTTCATAGGTTTAACAATAACATTTTCATCATTCACACAATTCAATCAAATGTCATATGTTTGACAACAACGTTTTCATCATTCACACAATTCAATCAAATGTCATATGTTTGACAACAACGTTTTCATCATTCACACAATTCAATCAAATGTCTTGGGTACAACAACCACATTTTCATCATTCACATAATTCAATCAAATTTCATAGGTACAACAACCACATTTTCATCATTCACACAATTCAATCAAATTTCATGGGTTTAACAACAACATTTTCATCATTCACACAATTCAATCAAATTTCATAGGTTTAACAACAACATCTTCATCATTCCAACAATTCAATCAAATTTCATAGGTTTAACAATAACATTTTCATCATTCACACAATTCAATCAAATGTCATATGTTTGACAACAACGTTTTCATCATTCACACAATTCAATCAAATGTCATATGTTTGACAACAACGTTTTCATCATTCACACAATTCAATCAAATGTCTTGGGTACAACAACCACATTTTCATCATTCACATAATTCAATCAAATTTCATAGGTACAACAACCACATTTTCATCATTCACACAATTCAATCAAATTTCATGGGTTTAACAACAACATTTTCATCATTCACACAATTCAATCAAATTTCATGGGTTTAACAACAACATTTTCATCATTCACACAATTCAATCAAATTTCATAGGTTTAACAACAACATCTTCATCATTCCAACAATTCAATCAAATTTCATAGGTTTAACAATAACATTTTCATCATTCACACAATTCAATCAAATGTCATATGTTTGACAACAACGTTTTCATCATTCACACAATTCAATCAAATGTCATATGTTTGACAACAACGTTTTCATCATTCACACAATTCAATCAAATGTCTTGGGTACAACAACCACATTTTCATCATTCACATAATTCAATCAAATTTCATAGGTACAACAACCACATTTTCATCATTCACACAATTCAATCAAATTTCATGGGTTTAACAACAACATTTTCATCATTCACACAATTCAATCAAATTTCATGGGTTTAACAACAACATTTTCATCATTCACACAATTCAATCAAATTTCATAGGTTTAACAACAACATCTTCATCATTCCAACAATTCAATCAAATTTCATAGGTTTAACAATAACATTTTCATCATTCACACAATTCAATCAAATGTCATATGTTTGACAACAACGTTTTCATCATTCACACAATTCAATCAAATGTCATATGTTTGACAACAACGTTTTCATCATTCACACAATTCAATCAAATGTCTTGGGTACAACAACCACATTTTCATCATTCACATAATTCAATCAAATTTCATAGGTACAACAACCACATTTTCATCATTCACACAATTCAATCAAATTTCATGGGTTTAACAACAACATTTTCATCATTCACACAATTCAATCAAATTTCATGGGTTTAACAACAACATTTTCATCATTCACACAATTCAATCAAATTTCATAGGTTTAACAACAACATCTTCATCATTCCAACAATTCAATCAAATTTCATAGGTTTAACAATAACATTTTCATCATTCACACAATTCAATCAAATGTCATATGTTTGACAACAACGTTTTCATCATTCACACAATTCAATCAAATGTCATATGTTTGACAACAACGTTTTCATCATTCACACAATTCAATCAAATGTCTTGGGTACAACAACCACATTTTCATCATTCACATAATTCAATCAAATTTCATAGGTACAACAACCACATTTTCATCATTCACACAATTCAATCAAATTTCATGGGTTTAACAACAACATTTTCATCATTCACACAATTCAATCAAATTTCATGGGTTTAACAACAACATTTTCATCATTCACACAATTCAATCAAATTTCATAGGTTTAACAACAACATCTTCATCATTCCAACAATTCAATCAAATTTCATAG
Source organism: Lathyrus oleraceus (assembly GCF_024323335.1). Classification (NCBI taxonomy): domain Eukaryota; kingdom Viridiplantae; phylum Streptophyta; class Magnoliopsida; order Fabales; family Fabaceae; genus Lathyrus; species Lathyrus oleraceus. The sequence continues at coordinate 74,638 of NW_026112478.1, forward strand.
GTTTAACAATAACATTTTCATCATTCACACAATTCAATCAAATGTCATATGTTTGACAACAACGTTTTCATCATTCACACAATTCAATCAAATGTCATATGTTTGACAACAACGTTTTCATCATTCACACAATTCAATCAAATGTCTTGGGTACAACAACCACATTTTCATCATTCACATAATTCAATCAAATTTCATAGGTACAACAACCACATTTTCATCATTCACACAATTCAATCAAATTTCATGGGTTTAACAACAACATTTTCATCATTCACACAATTCAATCAAATTTCATGGGTTTAACAACAACATTTTCATCATTCACACAATTCAATCAAATTTCATAGGTTTAACAACAACATCTTCATCATTCCAACAATTCAATCAAATTTCATAGGTTTAACAATAACATTTTCATCATTCACACAATTCAATCAAATGTCATATGTTTGACAACAACGTTTTCATCATTCACACAATTCAATCAAATGTCATATGTTTGACAACAACGTTTTCATCATTCACACAATTCAATCAAATGTCTTGGGTACAACAACCACATTTTCATCATTCACATAATTCAATCAAATTTCATAGGTACAACAACCACATTTTCATCATTCACACAATTCAATCAAATTTCATGGGTTTAACAACAACATTTTCATCATTCACACAATTCAATCAAATTTCATGGGTTTAACAACAACATTTTCATCATTCACACAATTCAATCAAATTTCATAGGTTTAACAACAACATCTTCATCATTCCAACAATTCAATCAAATTTCATAGGTTTAACAATAACATTTTCATCATTCACACAATTCAATCAAATGTCATATGTTTGACAACAACGTTTTCATCATTCACACAATTCAATCAAATGTCATATGTTTGACAACAACGTTTTCATCATTCACACAATTCAATCAAATGTCTTGGGTACAACAACCACATTTTCATCATTCACATAATTCAATCAAATTTCATAGGTACAACAACCACATTTTCATCATTCACACAATTCAATCAAATTTCATGGGTTTAACAACAACATTTTCATCATTCACACAATTCAATCAAATTTCATGGGTTTAACAACAACATTTTCATCATTCACACAATTCAATCAAATTTCATAGGTTTAACAACAACATCTTCATCATTCCAACAATTCAATCAAATTTCATAGGTTTAACAATAACATTTTCATCATTCACACAATTCAATCAAATGTCATATGTTTGACAACAACGTTTTCATCATTCACACAATTCAATCAAATGTCATATGTTTGACAACAACGTTTTCATCATTCACACAATTCAATCAAATGTCTTGGGTACAACAACCACATTTTCATCATTCACATAATTCAATCAAATTTCATAGGTACAACAACCACATTTTCATCATTCACACAATTCAATCAAATTTCATGGGTTTAACAACAACATTTTCATCATTCACACAATTCAATCAAATTTCATGGGTTTAACAACAACATTTTCATCATTCACACAATTCAATCAAATTTCATAGGTTTAACAACAACATCTTCATCATTCCAACAATTCAATCAAATTTCATAGGTTTAACAATAACATTTTCATCATTCACACAATTCAATCAAATGTCATATGTTTGACAACAACGTTTTCATCATTCACACAATTCAATCAAATGTCATATGTTTGACAACAACGTTTTCATCATTCACACAATTCAATCAAATGTCTTGGGTACAACAACCACATTTTCATCATTCACATAATTCAATCAAATTTCATAGGTACAACAACCACATTTTCATCATTCACACAATTCAATCAAATTTCATGGGTTTAACAACAACATTTTCATCATTCACACAATTCAATCAAATTTCATGGGTTTAACAACAACATTTTCATCATTCACACAATTCAATCAAATTTCATAGGTTTAACAACAACATCTTCATCATTCCAACAATTCAATCAAATTTCATAGGTTTAACAATAACATTTTCATCATTCACACAATTCAATCAAATGTCATATGTTTGACAACAACGTTTTCATCATTCACACAATTCAATCAAATGTCATATGTTTGACAACAACGTTTTCATCATTCACACAATTCAATCAAATGTCTTGGGTACAACAACCACATTTTCATCATTCACATAATTCAATCAAATTTCATAGGTACAACAACCACATTTTCATCATTCACACAATTCAATCAAATTTCATGGGTTTAACAACAACATTTTCATCATTCACACAATTCAATCAAATTTCATGGGTTTAACAACAACATTTTCATCATTCACAACAATTCAATCAAATTTCATAGGTTTAACAACAACATCTTCATCATTCCAACAATTCAATCAAATTTCATAGGTTTAACAATAACATTTTCATCATTCACACAATTCAATCAAATGTCATATGTTTGACAACAACGTTTTCATCATTCACACAATTCAATCAAATGTCATATGTTTGACAACAACGTTTTCATCATTCACACAATTCAATCAAATGTCTTGGGTACAACAACCACATTTTCATCATTCACATAATTCAATCAAATTTCATAGGTACAACAACCACATTTTCATCATTCACACAATTCAATCAAATTTCATGGGTTTAACAACAACATTTTCATCATTCACACAATTCAATCAAATTTCATGGGTTTAACAACAACATTTTCATCATTCACACAATTCAATCAAATTTCATAGGTTTAACAACAACATCTTCATCATTCCAACAATTCAATCAAATTTCATAGGTTTAACAATAACATTTTCATCATTCACACAATTCAATCAAATGTCATATGTTTGACAACAACGTTTTCATCATTCACACAATTCAATCAAATGTCATATGTTTGACAACAACGTTTTCATCATTCACACAATTCAATCAAATGTCTTGGGTACAACAACCACATTTTCATCATTCACATAATTCAATCAAATTTCATAGGTACAACAACCACATTTTCATCATTCACACAATTCAATCAAATTTCATGGGTTTAACAACAACATTTTCATCATTCACACAATTCAATCAAATTTCATGGGTTTAACAACAACATTTTCATCATTCACACAATTCAATCAAATTTCATAGGTTTAACAACAACATCTTCATCATTCCAACAATTCAATCAAATTTCATAGGTTTAACAATAACATTTTCATCATTCACACAATTCAATCAAATGTCATATGTTTGACAACAACGTTTTCATCATTCACACAATTCAATCAAATGTCATATGTTTGACAACAACGTTTTCATCATTCACACAATTCAATCAAATGTCTTGGGTACAACAACCACATTTTCATCATTCACATAATTCAATCAAATTTCATAGGTACAACAACCACATTTTCATCATTCACACAATTCAATCAAATTTCATGGGTTTAACAACAACATTTTCATCATTCACACAATTCAATCAAATTTCATGGGTTTAACAACAACATTTTCATCATTACAACAATTCAATCAAATTTCATAGGTTTAACAACAACATCTTCATCATTCCAACAATTCAATCAAATTTCATAGGTTTAACAATAACATTTTCATCATTCACACAATTCAATCAAATGTCATATGTTTGACAACAACGTTTTCATCATTCACACAATTCAATCAAATGTCATATGTTTGACAACAACGTTTTCATCATTCACACAATTCAATCAAATGTCTTGGGTACAACAACCACATTTTCATCATTCACATAATTCAATCAAATTTCATAGGTACAACAACCACATTTTCATCATTCACACAATTCAATCAAATTTCATGGGTTTAACAACAACATTTTCATCATTCACACAATTCAATCAAATTTCATGGGTTTAACAACAACATTTTCATCATTCACACAATTCAATCAAATTTCATAGGTTTAACAACAACATCTTCATCATTCCAACAATTCAATCAAATTTCATAGGTTTAACAATAACATTTTCATCATTCACACAATTCAATCAAATGTCATATGTTTGACAACAACGTTTTCATCATTCACACAATTCAATCAAATGTCATATGTTTGACAACAACGTTTTCATCATTCACACAATTCAATCAAATGTCTTGGGTACAACAACCACATTTTCATCATTCACATAATTCAATCAAATTTCATAGGTACAACAACCACATTTTCATCATTCACACAATTCAATCAAATTTCATGGGTTTAACAACAACATTTTCATCATTCACACAATTCAATCAAATTTCATGGGTTTAACAACAACATTTTCATCATTACAACAATTCAATCAAATTTCATAGGTTTAACAACAACATCTTCATCATTCCAACAATTCAATCAAATTTCATAGGTTTAACAATAACATTTTCATCATTCACACAATTCAATCAAATGTCATATGTTTGACAACAACGTTTTCATCATTCACACAATTCAATCAAATGTCATATGTTTGACAACAACGTTTTCATCATTCACACAATTCAATCAAATGTCTTGGGTACAACAACCACATTTTCATCATTCACATAATTCAATCAAATTTCATAGGTACAACAACCACATTTTCATCATTCACACAATTCAATCAAATTTCATGGGTTTAACAACAACATTTTCATCATTCACACAATTCAATCAAATTTCATGGGTTTAACAACAACATTTTCATCATTCACACAATTCAATCAAATTTCATAGGTTTAACAACAACATCTTCATCATTCCAACAATTCAATCAAATTTCATAGGTTTAACAATAACATTTTCATCATTCACACAATTCAATCAAATGTCATATGTTTGACAACAACGTTTTCATCATTCACACAATTCAATCAAATGTCATATGTTTGACAACAACGTTTTCATCATTCACACAATTCAATCAAATGTCTTGGGTACAACAACCACATTTTCATCATTCACATAATTCAATCAAATTTCATAGGTACAACAACCACATTTTCATCATTCACACAATTCAATCAAATTTCATGGGTTTAACAACAACATTTTCATCATTCACACAATTCAATCAAATTTCATGGGTTTAACAACAACATTTTCATCATTACAACAATTCAATCAAATTTCATAGGTTTAACAACAACATCTTCATCATTCCAACAATTCAATCAAATTTCATAGGTTTAACAATAACATTTTCATCATTCACACAATTCAATCAAATGTCATATGTTTGACAACAACGTTTTCATCATTCACACAATTCAATCAAATGTCATATGTTTGACAACAACGTTTTCATCATTCACACAATTCAATCAAATGTCTTGGGTACAACAACCACATTTTCATCATTCACATAATTCAATCAAATTTCATAGGTACAACAACCACATTTTCATCATTCACACAATTCAATCAAATTTCATGGGTTTAACAACAACATTTTCATCATTCACACAATTCAATCAAATTTCATGGGTTTAACAACAACATTTTCATCATTCACACAATTCAATCAAATTTCATAGGTTTAACAACAACATCTTCATCATTCCAACAATTCAATCAAATTTCATAGGTTTAACAATAACATTTTCATCATTCACACAATTCAATCAAATGTCATATGTTTGACAACAACGTTTTCATCATTCACACAATTCAATCAAATGTCATATGTTTGACAACAACGTTTTCATCATTCACACAATTCAATCAAATGTCTTGGGTACAACAACCACATTTTCATCATTCACATAATTCAATCAAATTTCATAGGTACAACAACCACATTTTCATCATTCACACAATTCAATCAAATTTCATGGGTTTAACAACAACATTTTCATCATTCACACAATTCAATCAAATTTCATGGGTTTAACAACAACATTTTCATCATTACAACAATTCAATCAAATTTCATAGGTTTAACAACAACATCTTCATCATTCCAACAATTCAATCAAATTTCATAGGTTTAACAATAACATTTTCATCATTCACACAATTCAATCAAATGTCATATGTTTGACAACAACGTTTTCATCATTCACACAATTCAATCAAATGTCATATGTTTGACAACAACGTTTTCATCATTCACACAATTCAATCAAATGTCTTGGGTACAACAACCACATTTTCATCATTCACATAATTCAATCAAATTTCATAGGTACAACAACCACATTTTCATCATTCACACAATTCAATCAAATTTCATGGGTTTAACAACAACATTTTCATCATTCACACAATTCAATCAAATTTCATGGGTTTAACAACAACATTTTCATCATTCACACAATTCAATCAAATTTCATAGGTTTAACAACAACATCTTCATCATTCCAACAATTCAATCAAATTTCATAGGTTTAACAATAACATTTTCATCATTCACACAATTCAATCAAATGTCATATGTTTGACAACAACGTTTTCATCATTCACACAATTCAATCAAATGTCATATTTTGACAACAACGTTTTCATCATTCACACAATTCAATCAAATGTCTTGGGTACAACAACCACATTTTCATCATTCACATAATTCAATCAAATTTCATAGGTACAACAACCACATTTTCATCATTCACACAATTCAATCAAATTTCATGGGTTTAACAACAACATTTTCATCATTCACACAATTCAATCAAATTTCATGGGTTTAACAACAACATTTTCATCATTCACACAATTCAATCAAATTTCATAGGTTTAACAACAACATCTTCATCATTCCAACAATTCAATCAAATTTCATAGGTTTAACAATAACATTTTCATCATTCACACAATTCAATCAAATGTCATATGTTTGACAACAACGTTTTCATCATTCACACAATTCAATCAAATGTCATATGTTTGACAACAACGTTTTCATCATTCACACAATTCAATCAAATGTCTTGGGTACAACAACCACATTTTCATCATTCACATAATTCAATCAAATTTCATAGGTACAACAACCACATTTTCATCATTCACACAATTCAATCAAATTTCATGGGTTTAACAACAACATTTTCATCATTCACACAATTCAATCAAATTTCATGGGTTTAACAACAACATTTTCATCATTCACACAATTCAATCAAATTTCATAGGTTTAACAACAACATCTTCATCATTCCAACAATTCAATCAAATTTCATAGGTTTAACAATAACATTTTCATCATTCACACAATTCAATCAAATGTCATATGTTTGACAACAACGTTTTCATCATTCACACAATTCAATCAAATGTCATATGTTTGACAACAACGTTTTCATCATTCACACAATTCAATCAAATGTCTTGGGTACAACAACCACATTTTCATCATTCACATAATTCAATCAAATTTCATAGGTACAACAACCACATTTTCATCATTCACACAATTCAATCAAATTTCATGGGTTTAACAACAACATTTTCATCATTCACACAATTCAATCAAATTTCATGGGTTTAACAACAACATTTTCATCATTACAACAATTCAATCAAATTTCATAGGTTTAACAACAACATCTTCATCATTCCAACAATTCAATCAAATTTCATAGGTTTAACAATAACATTTTCATCATTCACACAATTCAATCAAATGTCATATGTTTGACAACAACGTTTTCATCATTCACACAATTCAATCAAATGTCATATGTTTGACAACAACGTTTTCATCATTCACACAATTCAATCAAATGTCTTGGGTACAACAACCACATTTTCATCATTCACATAATTCAATCAAATTTCATAGGTACAACAACCACATTTTCATCATTCACACAATTCAATCAAATTTCATGGGTTTAACAACAACATTTTCATCATTCACACAATTCAATCAAATTTCATGGGTTTAACAACAACATTTTCATCATTCACACAATTCAATCAAATTTCATAGGTTTAACAACAACATCTTCATCATTCCAACAATTCAATCAAATTTCATAGGTTTAACAATAACATTTTCATCATTCACACAATTCAATCAAATGTCATATGTTTGACAACAACGTTTTCATCATTCACACAATTCAATCAAATGTCATATGTTTGACAACAACGTTTTCATCATTCACACAATTCAATCAAATGTCTTGGGTACAACAACCACATTTTCATCATTCACATAATTCAATCAAATTTCATAGGTACAACAACCACATTTTCATCATTCACACAATTCAATCAAATTTCATGGGTTTAACAACAACATTTTCATCATTCACACAATTCAATCAAATTTCATGGGTTTAACAACAACATTTTCATCATTCACACAATTCAATCAAATTTCATAGGTTTAACAACAACATCTTCATCATTCCAACAATTCAATCAAATTTCATAGGTTTAACAATAACATTTTCATCATTCACACAATTCAATCAAATGTCATATGTTTGACAACAACGTTTTCATCATTCACACAATTCAATCAAATGTCATATGTTTGACAACAACGTTTTCATCATTCACACAATTCAATCAAATGTCTTGGGTACAACAACCACATTTTCATCATTCACATAATTCAATCAAATTTCATAGGTACAACAACCACATTTTCATCATTCACACAATTCAATCAAATTTCATGGGTTTAACAACAACATTTTCATCATTCACACAATTCAATCAAATTTCATGGGTTTAACAACAACATTTTCATCATTCACACAATTCAATCAAATTTCATAGGTTTAACAACAACATCTTCATCATTCCAACAATTCAATCAAATTTCATAGGTTTAACAATAACATTTTCATCATTCACACAATTCAATCAAATGTCATATGTTTGACAACAACGTTTTCATCATTCACACAATTCAATCAAATGTCATATGTTTGACAACAACGTTTTCATCATTCACACAATTCAATCAAATGTCTTGGGTACAACAACCACATTTTCATCATTCACATAATTCAATCAAATTTCATAGGTACAACAACCACATTTTCATCATTCACACAATTCAATCAAATTTCATGGGTTTAACAACAACATTTTCATCATTCACACAATTCAATCAAATTTCATGGGTTTAACAACAACATTTTCATCATTCACACAATTCAATCAAATTTCATAGGTTTAACAACAACATCTTCATCATTCCAACAATTCAATCAAATTTCATAGGTTTAACAATAACATTTTCATCATTCACACAATTCAATCAAATGTCATATGTTTGACAACAACGTTTTCATCATTCACACAATTCAATCAAATGTCATATGTTTGACAACAACGTTTTCATCATTCACACAATTCAATCAAATGTCTTGGGTACAACAACCACATTTTCATCATTCACATAATTCAATCAAATTTCATAGGTACAACAACCACATTTTCATCATTCACACAATTCAATCAAATTTCATGGGTTTAACAACAACATTTTCATCATTCACACAATTCAATCAAATTTCATGGGTTTAACAACAACATTTTCATCATTCACACAATTCAATCAAATTTCATAGGTTTAACAACAACATCTTCATCATTCCAACAATTCAATCAAATTTCATAGGTTTAACAATAACATTTTCATCATTCACACAATTCAATCAAATGTCATATGTTTGACAACAACGTTTTCATCATTCACACAATTCAATCAAATGTCATATGTTTGACAACAACGTTTTCATCATTCACACAATTCAATCAAATGTCTTGGGTACAACAACCACATTTTCATCATTCACATAATTCAATCAAATTTCATAGGTACAACAACCACATTTTCATCATTCACACAATTCAATCAAATTTCATGGGTTTAACAACAACATTTTCATCATTCACACAATTCAATCAAATTTCATGGGTTTAACAACAACATTTTCATCATTACAACAATTCAATCAAATTTCATAGGTTTAACAACAACATCTTCATCATTCCAACAATTCAATCAAATTTCATAGGTTTAACAATAACATTTTCATCATTCACACAATTCAATCAAATGTCATATGTTTGACAACAACGTTTTCATCATTCACACAATTCAATCAAATGTCATATGTTTGACAACAACGTTTTCATCATTCACACAATTCAATCAAATGTCTTGGGTACAACAACCACATTTTCATCATTCACATAATTCAATCAAATTTCATAGGTACAACAACCACATTTTCATCATTCACACAATTCAATCAAATTTCATGGGTTTAACAACAACATTTTCATCATTCACACAATTCAATCAAATTTCATGGGTTTAACAACAACATTTTCATCATTCACACAATTCAATCAAATTTCATAGGTTTAACAACAACATCTTCATCATTCCAACAATTCAATCAAATTTCATAGGTTTAACAATAACATTTTCATCATTCACACAATTCAATCAAATGTCATATGTTTGACAACAACGTTTTCATCATTCACACAATTCAATCAAATGTCATATGTTGACAACAACGTTTTCATCATTCACACAATTCAATCAAATGTCTTGGGTACAACAACCACATTTTCATCATTCACATAATTCAATCAAATTTCATAGGTACAACAACCACATTTTCATCATTCACACAATTCAATCAAATTTCATGGGTTTAACAACAACATTTTCATCATTCACACAATTCAATCAAATTTCATGGGTTTAACAACAACATTTTCATCATTCACACAATTCAATCAAATTTCATAGGTTTAACAACAACATCTTCATCATTCCAACAATTCAATCAAATTTCATAGGTTTAACAATAACATTTTCATCATTCACACAATTCAATCAAATGTCATATGTTTGACAACAACGTTTTCATCATTCACACAATTCAATCAAATGTCATATGTTTGACAACAACGTTTTCATCATTCACACAATTCAATCAAATGTCTTGGGTACAACAACCACATTTTCATCATTCACATAATTCAATCAAATTTCATAGGTACAACAACCACATTTTCATCATTCACACAATTCAATCAAATTTCATGGGTTTAACAACAACATTTTCATCATTCACACAATTCAATCAAATTTCATGGGTTTAACAACAACATTTTCATCATTCACACAATTCAATCAAATTTCATAGGTTTAACAACAACATCTTCATCATTCCAACAATTCAATCAAATTTCATAGGTTTAACAATAACATTTTCATCATTCACACAATTCAATCAAATGTCATATGTTTGACAACAACGTTTTCATCATTCACACAATTCAATCAAATGTCATATTTTGACAACAACGTTTTCATCATTCACACAATTCAATCAAATGTCTTGGGTACAACAACCACATTTTCATCATTCACATAATTCAATCAAATTCATAGGTACAACAACCACATTTTCATCATTCACACAATTCAATCAAATTTCATGGGTTTAACAACAACATTTTCATCATTCACACAATTCAATCAAATTTCATGGGTTTAACAACAACATTTTCATCATTCACACAATTCAATCAAATTTCATGGGTTTAACAACAACATTTTCATCATTCACACAATTCAATCAAATTTCATAGGTTTAACAACAACATCTTCATCATTCCAACAATTCAATCAAATTTCATAGGTTTAACAATAACATTTTCATCATTCACACAATTCAATCAAATGTCATATGTTTGACAACAACGTTTTCATCATTCACACAATTCAATCAAATGTCATATGTTTGACAACAACGTTTTCATCATTCACACAATTCAATCAAATGTCTTGGGTACAACAACCACATTTTCATCATTCACATAATTCAATCAAATTTCATAGGTACAACAACCACATTTTCATCATTCACACAATTCAATCAAATTTCATGGGTTTAACAACAACATTTTCATCATTCACACAATTCAATCAAATTTCATGGGTTTAACAACAACATTTTCATCATTCACACAATTCAATCAAATTTCATAGGTTTAACAACAACATCTTCATCATTCCAACAATTCAATCAAATTTCATAGGTTTAACAACAACATCTTCATCATTCCAACAATTCAATCAAATTTCATAGGTTTAACAATAACATTTTCATCATTCACACAATTCAATCAAATGTCATATGTTTGACAACAACGTTTTCATCATTCACACAATTCAATCAAATGTCATATTTTGACAACAACGTTTTCATCATTCACACAATTCAATCAAATGTCTTGGGTACAACAACCACATTTTCATCATTCACATAATTCAATCAAATTTCATAGGTACAACAACCACATTTTCATCATTCACACAATTCAATCAAATTTCATGGGTTTAACAACAACATTTTCATCATTCACACAATTCAATCAAATTTCATGGGTTTAACAACAACATTTTCATCATTCACACAATTCAATCAAATTTCATAGGTTTAACAACAACATCTTCATCATTCCAACAATTCAATCAAATTTCATAGGTTTAACAATAACATTTTCATCATTCACACAATTCAATCAAATGTCATATGTTTGACAACAACGTTTTCATCATTCACACAATTCAATCAAATGTCATATGTTTGACAACAACGTTTTCATCATTCACACAATTCAATCAAATGTCTTGGGTACAACAACCACATTTTCATCATTCACATAATTCAATCAAATTTCATAGGTACAACAACCACATTTTCATCATTCACACAATTCAATCAAATTTCATGGGTTTAACAACAACATTTTCATCATTCACACAATTCAATCAAATTTCATGGGTTTAACAACAACATTTTCATCATTCACACAATTCAATCAAATTTCATAGGTTTAACAACAACATTTCATCATTCCAACAATTCAATCAAATTTCATAGGTTTAACAACAACATCTTCATCATTCCAACAATTCAATCAAATTTCATAGGTTTAACAATAACATTTTCATCATTCACACAATTCAATCAAATGTCATATGTTTGACAACAACGTTTTCATCATTCACACAATTCAATCAAATGTCATATGTTTGACAACAACGTTTTCATCATTCACACAATTCAATCAAATGTCTTGGGTACAACAACCACATTTTCATCATTCACATAATTCAATCAAATTTCATAGGTACAACAACCACATTTTCATCATTCACACAATTCAATCAAATTTCATGGGTTTAACAACAACATTTTCATCATTCACACAATTCAATCAAATTTCATGGGTTTAACAACAACATTTTCATCATTCACACAATTCAATCAAATTTCATAGGTTTAACAACAACATCTTCATCATTCCAACAATTCAATCAAATTTCATAGGTTTAACAATAACATTTTCATCATTCACACAATTCAATCAAATGTCATATGTTTGACAACAACGTTTTCATCATTCACACAATTCAATCAAATGTCATATGTTTGACAACAACGTTTTCATCATTCACACAATTCAATCAAATGTCTTGGGTACAACAACCACATTTTCATCATTCACATAATTCAATCAAATTTCATAGGTACAACAACCACATTTTCATCATTCACACAATTCAATCAAATTTCATGGGTTTAACAACAACATTTTCATCATTCACACAATTCAATCAAATTTCATGGGTTTAACAACAACATTTTCATCATTACAACAATTCAATCAAATTTCATAGGTTTAACAACAACATCTTCATCATTCCAACAATTCAATCAAATTTCATAGGTTTAACAATAACATTTTCATCATTCACACAATTCAATCAAATGTCATATGTTTGACAACAACGTTTTCATCATTCACACAATTCAATCAAATGTCATATGTTTGACAACAACGTTTTCATCATTCACACAATTCAATCAAATGTCTTGGGTACAACAACCACATTTTCATCATTCACATAATTCAATCAAATTTCATAGGTACAACAACCACATTTTCATCATTCACACAATTCAATCAAATTTCATGGGTTTAACAACAACATTTTCATCATTCACACAATTCAATCAAATTTCATGGGTTTAACAACAACATTTTCATCATTCACACAATTCAATCAAATTTCATAGGTTTAACAACAACATCTTCATCATTCCAACAATTCAATCAAATTTCATAGGTTTAACAATAACATTTTCATCATTCACACAATTCAATCAAATGTCATATGTTTGACAACAACGTTTTCATCATTCACACAATTCAATCAAATGTCATATTTTGACAACAACGTTTTCATCATTCACACAATTCAATCAAATGTCTTGGGTACAACAACCACATTTTCATCATTCACATAATTCAATCAAATTTCATAGGTACAACAACCACATTTTCATCATTCACACAATTCAATCAAATTTCATGGGTTTAACAACAACATTTTCATCATTCACACAATTCAATCAAATTTCATGGGTTTAACAACAACATTTTCATCATTCACACAATTCAATCAAATTTCATAGGTTTAACAACAACATCTTCATCATTCCAACAATTCAATCAAATTTCATAGGTTTAACAATAACATTTTCATCATTCACACAATTCAATCAAATGTCATATGTTTGACAACAACGTTTTCATCATTCACACAATTCAATCAAATGTCATATTTTGACAACAACGTTTTCATCATTCACACAATTCAATCAAATGTCTTGGGTACAACAACCACATTTTCATCATTCACATAATTCAATCAAATTTCATAGGTACAACAACCACATTTTCATCATTCACACAATTCAATCAAATTTCATGGGTTTAACAACAACATTTTCATCATTCACACAATTCAATCAAATTTCATGGGTTTAACAACAACATTTTCATCATTCACACAATTCAATCAAATTTCATGGGTTTAACAACAACATTTTCATCATTCACACAATTCAATCAAATTTCATAGGTTTAACAACAACATCTTCATCATTCCAACAATTCAATCAAATTTCATAGGTTTAACAATAACATTTTCATCATTCACACAATTCAATCAAATGTCATATGTTTGACAACAACGTTTTCATCATTCACACAATTCAATCAAATGTCATATGTTTGACAACAACGTTTTCATCATTCACACAATTCAATCAAATGTCTTGGGTACAACAACCACATTTTCATCATTCACATAATTCAATCAAATTTCATAGGTACAACAACCACATTTTCATCATTCACACAATTCAATCAAATTTCATGGGTTTAACAACAACATTTTCATCATTCACACAATTCAATCAAATTTCATGGGTTTAACAACAACATTTTCATCATTCACACAATTCAATCAAATTTCATAGGTTTAACAACAACATCTTCATCATTCCAACAATTCAATCAAATTTCATAGGTTTAACAACAACATCTTCATCATTCCAACAATTCAATCAAATTTCATAGGTTTAACAATAACATTTTCATCATTCACACAATTCAATCAAATGTCATATGTTTGACAACAACGTTTTCATCATTCACACAATTCAATCAAATGTCATATTTTGACAACAACGTTTTCATCATTCACACAATTCAATCAAATGTCTTGGGTACAACAACCACATTTTCATCATTCACATAATTCAATCAAATTTCATAGGTACAACAACCACATTTTCATCATTCACACAATTCAATCAAATTTCATGGGTTTAACAACAACATTTTCATCATTCACACAATTCAATCAAATTTCATGGGTTTAACAACAACATTTTCATCATTCACACAATTCAATCAAATTTCATAGGTTTAACAACAACATCTTCATCATTCCAACAATTCAATCAAATTTCATAGGTTTAACAATAACATTTTCATCATTCACACAATTCAATCAAATGTCATATGTTTGACAACAACGTTTTCATCATTCACACAATTCAATCAAATGTCATATGTTTGACAACAACGTTTTCATCATTCACACAATTCAATCAAATGTCTTGGGTACAACAACCACATTTTCATCATTCACATAATTCAATCAAATTTCATAGGTACAACAACCACATTTTCATCATTCACACAATTCAATCAAATTTCATGGGTTTAACAACAACATTTTCATCATTCACACAATTCAATCAAATTTCATGGGTTTAACAACAACATTTTCATCATTCACACAATTCAATCAAATTTCATAGGTTTAACAACAACATTTTCATCATTCCAACAATTCAATCAAATTTCATAGGTTTAACAACAACATCTTCATCATTCCAACAATTCAATCAAATTTCATAGGTTTAACAATAACATTTTCATCATTCACACAATTCAATCAAATGTCATATGTTTGACAACAACGTTTTCATCATTCACACAATTCAATCAAATGTCATATGTTTGACAACAACGTTTTCATCATTCACACAATTCAATCAAATGTCTTGGGTACAACAACCACATTTTCATCATTCACATAATTCAATCAAATTTCATAGGTACAACAACCACATTTTCATCATTCACACAATTCAATCAAATTTCATGGGTTTAACAACAACATTTTCATCATTCACACAATTCAATCAAATTTCATGGGTTTAACAACAACATTTTCATCATTCACACAATTCAATCAAATTTCATAGGTTTAACAACAACATCTTCATCATTCCAACAATTCAATCAAATTTCATAGGTTTAACAATAACATTTTCATCATTCACACAATTCAATCAAATGTCATATGTTTGACAACAACGTTTTCATCATTCACACAATTCAATCAAATGTCATATGTTTGACAACAACGTTTTCATCATTCACACAATTCAATCAAATGTCTTGGGTACAACAACCACATTTTCATCATTCACATAATTCAATCAAATTTCATAGGTACAACAACCACATTTTCATCATTCACACAATTCAATCAAATTTCATGGGTTTAACAACAACATTTCATCATTCACACAATTCAATCAAATTTCATGGGTTTAACAACAACATTTTCATCATTACAACAATTCAATCAAATTTCATAGGTTTAACAACAACATCTTCATCATTCCAACAATTCAATCAAATTTCATAGGTTTAACAATAACATTTTCATCATTCACACAATTCAATCAAATGTCATATGTTTGACAACAACGTTTTCATCATTCACACAATTCAATCAAATGTCATATGTTTGACAACAACGTTTTCATCATTCACACAATTCAATCAAATGTCTTGGGTACAACAACCACATTTTCATCATTCACATAATTCAATCAAATTTCATAGGTACAACAACCACATTTTCATCATTCACACAATTCAATCAAATTTCATGGGTTTAACAACAACATTTTCATCATTCACACAATTCAATCAAATTTCATGGGTTTAACAACAACATTTTCATCATTCACACAATTCAATCAAATTTCATAGGTTTAACAACAACATCTTCATCATTCCAACAATTCAATCAAATTTCATAGGTTTAACAATAACATTTTCATCATTCACACAATTCAATCAAATGTCATATGTTTGACAACAACGTTTTCATCATTCACACAATTCAATCAAATGTCATATTTTGACAACAACGTTTTCATCATTCACACAATTCAATCAAATGTCTTGGGTACAACAACCACATTTTCATCATTCACATAATTCAATCAAATTTCATAGGTACAACAACCACATTTTCATCATTCACACAATTCAATCAAATTTCATGGGTTTAACAACAACATTTTCATCATTCACACAATTCAATCAAATTTCATGGGTTTAACAACAACATTTTCATCATTCACACAATTCAATCAAATTTCATAGGTTTAACAACAACATCTTCATCATTCCAACAATTCAATCAAATTTCATAGGTTTAACAATAACATTTTCATCATTCACACAATTCAATCAAATGTCATATGTTTGACAACAACGTTTTCATCATTCACACAATTCAATCAAATGTCATATGTTTGACAACAACGTTTTCATCATTCACACAATTCAATCAAATGTCTTGGGTACAACAACCACATTTTCATCATTCACATAATTCAATCAAATTTCATAGGTACAACAACCACATTTTCATCATTCACACAATTCAATCAAATTTCATGGGTTTAACAACAACATTTTCATCATTCACACAATTCAATCAAATTTCATGGGTTTAACAACAACATTTTCATCATTCACACAATTCAATCAAATTTCATAGGTTTAACAACAACATCTTCATCATTCCAACAATTCAATCAAATTTCATAGGTTTAACAATAACATTTTCATCATTCACACAATTCAATCAAATGTCATATGTTTGACAACAACGTTTTCATCATTCACACAATTCAATCAAATGTCATATTTTGACAACAACGTTTTCATCATTCACACAATTCAATCAAATGTCTTGGGTACAACAACCACATTTTCATCATTCACATAATTCAATCAAATTTCATAGGTACAACAACCACATTTTCATCATTCACACAATTCAATCAAATTTCATGGGTTTAACAACAACATTTTCATCATTCACACAATTCAATCAAATTTCATGGGTTTAACAACAACATTTTCATCATTCAACAATTCAATCAAATTTCATAGGTTTAACAACAACATCTTCATCATTCCAACAATTCAATCAAATTTCATAGGTTTAACAATAACATTTTCATCATTCACACAATTCAATCAAATGTCATATGTTTGACAACAACGTTTTCATCATTCACACAATTCAATCAAATGTCATATTTGACAACAACGTTTTCATCATTCACACAATTCAATCAAATGTCTTGGGTACAACAACCACATTTTCATCATTCACATAATTCAATCAAATTTCATAGGTACAACAACCACATTTTCATCATTCACACAATTCAATCAAATTTCATGGGTTTAACAACAACATTTTCATCATTCACACAATTCAATCAAATTTCATGGGTTTAACAACAACATTTTCATCATTCACACAATTCAATCAAATTTCATAGGTTTAACAACAACATCTTCATCATTCCAACAATTCAATCAAATTTCATAGGTTTAACAATAACATTTTCATCATTCACACAATTCAATCAAATGTCATATGTTTGACAACAACGTTTTCATCATTCACACAATTCAATCAAATGTCATATGTTTGACAACAACGTTTTCATCATTCACACAATTCAATCAAATGTCTTGGGTACAACAACCACATTTTCATCATTCACATAATTCAATCAAATTTCATAGGTACAACAACCACATTTTCATCATTCACACAATTCAATCAAATTTCATGGGTTTAACAACAACATTTTCATCATTCACACAATTCAATCAAATTTCATGGGTTTAACAACAACATTTTCATCATTACAACAATTCAATCAAATTTCATAGGTTTAACAACAACATCTTCATCATTCCAACAATTCAATCAAATTTCATAGGTTTAACAATAACATTTTCATCATTCACACAATTCAATCAAATGTCATATGTTTGACAACAACGTTTTCATCATTCACACAATTCAATCAAATGTCATATGTTTGACAACAACGTTTTCATCATTCACACAATTCAATCAAATGTCTTGGGTACAACAACCACATTTTCATCATTCACATAATTCAATCAAATTTCATAGGTACAACAACCACATTTTCATCATTCACACAATTCAATCAAATTTCATGGGTTTAACAACAACATTTTCATCATTCACACAATTCAATCAAATTTCATGGGTTTAACAACAACATTTTCATCATTACAACAATTCAATCAAATTTCATAGGTTTAACAACAACATCTTCATCATTCCAACAATTCAATCAAATTTCATAGGTTTAACAATAACATTTTCATCATTCACACAATTCAATCAAATGTCATATGTTTGACAACAACGTTTTCATCATTCACACAATTCAATCAAATGTCATATGTTTGACAACAACGTTTTCATCATTCACACAATTCAATCAAATGTCTTGGGTACAACAACCACATTTTCATCATTCACATAATTCAATCAAATTTCATAGGTACAACAACCACATTTTCATCATTCACACAATTCAATCAAATTTCATGGGTTTAACAACAACATTTTCATCATTCACACAATTCAATCAAATTTCATGGGTTTAACAACAACATTTTCATCATTCACACAATTCAATCAAATTTCATAGGTTTAACAACAACATCTTCATCATTCCAACAATTCAATCAAATTTCATAGGTTTAACAATAACATTTTCATCATTCACACAATTCAATCAAATGTCATATGTTTGACAACAACGTTTTCATCATTCACACAATTCAATCAAATGTCATATGTTTGACAACAACGTTTTCATCATTCACACAATTCAATCAAATGTCTTGGGTACAACAACCACATTTTCATCATTCACATAATTCAATCAAATTTCATAGGTACAACAACCACATTTTCATCATTCACACAATTCAATCAAATTTCATGGGTTTAACAACAACATTTTCATCATTCACACAATTCAATCAAATTTCATGGGTTTAACAACAACATTTTCATCATTACAACAATTCAATCAAATTTCATAGGTTTAACAACAACATCTTCATCATTCCAACAATTCAATCAAATTTCATAGGTTTAACAATAACATTTTCATCATTCACACAATTCAATCAAATGTCATATGTTTGACAACAACGTTTTCATCATTCACACAATTCAATCAAATGTCATATTTTGACAACAACGTTTTCATCATTCACACAATTCAATCAAATGTCTTGGGTACAACAACCACATTTTCATCATTCACATAATTCAATCAAATTTCATAGGTACAACAACCACATTTTCATCATTCACACAATTCAATCAAATTTCATGGGTTTAACAACAACATTTTCATCATTCACACAATTCAATCAAATTTCATGGGTTTAACAACAACATTTTCATCATTACAACAATTCAATCAAATTTCATAGGTTTAACAACAACATCTTCATCATTCCAACAATTCAATCAAATTTCATAGGTTTAACAATAACATTTTCATCATTCACACAATTCAATCAAATGTCATATGTTTGACAACAACGTTTTCATCATTCACACAATTCAATCAAATGTCATATGTTTGACAACAACGTTTTCATCATTCACACAATTCAATCAAATGTCTTGGGTACAACAACCACATTTTCATCATTCACATAATTCAATCAAATTTCATAGGTACAACAACCACATTTTCATCATTCACACAATTCAATCAAATTTCATGGGTTTAACAACAACATTTTCATCATTCACACAATTCAATCAAATTTCATGGGTTTAACAACAACATTTTCATCATTCACACAATTCAATCAAATTCATAGGTTTAACAACAACATCTTCATCATTCCAACAATTCAATCAAATTTCATAGGTTTAACAATAACATTTTCATCATTCACACAATTCAATCAAATGTCATATGTTTGACAACAACGTTTTCATCATTCACACAATTCAATCAAATGTCATATGTTTGACAACAACGTTTTCATCATTCACACAATTCAATCAAATGTCTTGGGTACAACAACCACATTTTCATCATTCACATAATTCAATCAAATTTCATAGGTACAACAACCACATTTTCATCATTCACACAATTCAATCAAATTTCATGGGTTTAACAACAACATTTTCATCATTCACACAATTCAATCAAATTTCATGGGTTTAACAACAACATTTTCATCATTCACACAATTCAATCAAATTTCATAGGTTTAACAACAACATCTTCATCATTCCAACAATTCAATCAAATTTCATAGGTTTAACAATAACATTTTCATCATTCACACAATTCAATCAAATGTCATATGTTTGACAACAACGTTTTCATCATTCACACAATTCAATCAAATGTCATATGTTTGACAACAACGTTTTCATCATTCACACAATTCAATCAAATGTCTTGGGTACAACAACCACATTTTCATCATTCACATAATTCAATCAAATTTCATAGGTACAACAACCACATTTTCATCATTCACACAATTCAATCAAATTTCATGGGTTTAACAACAACATTTTCATCATTCACACAATTCAATCAAATTTCATGGGTTTAACAACAACATTTTCATCATTCACACAATTCAATCAAATTTCATAGGTTTAACAACAACATCTTCATCATTCCAACAATTCAATCAAATTTCATAGGTTTAACAACAACATTTTCATCATTCCAACAATTCAATCAAATTTCATAGGTTTAACAATAACATTTTCATCATTCACACAATTCAATCAAATGTCATATGTTTGACAACAACGTTTTCATCATTCACACAATTCAATCAAATGTCATATGTTTGACAACAACGTTTTCATCATTCACACAATTCAATCAAATGTCTTGGGTACAACAACCACATTTTCATCATTCACATAATTCAATCAAATTTCATAGGTACAACAACCACATTTTCATCATTCACACAATTCAATCAAATTTCATGGGTTTAACAACAACATTTTCATCATTCACACAATTCAATCAAATTTCATGGGTTTAACAACAACATTTTCATCATTCACACAATTCAATCAAATTTCATAGGTTTAACAACAACATCTTCATCATTCAACAATTCAATCAAATTTCATAGGTTTAACAACAACATTTCATCATTCCAACAATTCAATCAAATTTCATAGGTTTAACAACAACATTTTCATCATTCACACAATTCAATCAAATGTCATATGTTTGACAACAACGTTTTCATCATTCACACAATTCAATCAAATGTCATATGTTTGACAACAACGTTTTCATCATTCACACAATTCAATCAAATGTCTTGGGTACAACAACCACATTTTCATCATTCACATAATTCAATCAAATTTCATAGGTACAACAACCACATTTTCATCATTCACACAATTCAATCAAATTTCATGGGTTTAACAACAACATTTTCATCATTCACACAATTCAATCAAATTTCATGGGTTTAACAACAACATTTCATCATTACAACAATTCAATCAAATTTCATAGGTTTAACAACAACATCTTCATCATTCCAACAATTCAATCAAATTTCATAGGTTTAACAATAACATTTTCATCATTCACACAATTCAATCAAATGTCATATTTTGACAACAACGTTTTCATCATTCACACAATTCAATCAAATGTCATATGTTTGACAACAACGTTTTCATCATTCACACAATTCAATCAAATGTCTTGGGTACAACAACCACATTTTCATCATTCACATAATTCAATCAAATTTCATAGGTACAACAACCACATTTTCATCATTCACACAATTCAATCAAATTTCATGGGTTTAACAACAACATTTTCATCATTCACACAATTCAATCAAATTTCATGGGTTTAACAACAACATTTTCATCATTCACACAATTCAATCAAATTTCATAGGTTTAAACAACAACATCTTCATCATTCCAACAATTCAATCAAATTTCATAGGTTTAACAATAACATTTTCATCATTCACACAATTCAATCAAATGTCATATGTTTGACAACAACGTTTTCATCATTCACACAATTCAATCAAATGTCATAGTTTGACAACAACGTTTTCATCATTCACACAATTCAATCAATGTCTTGGGTACAACAACCACATTTTCATCATTCACATAATTCAATCAAATTTCATAGGTACAACAACCACATTTTCATCATTCACACAATTCAATCAAATTTCATGGGTTTAACAACACATTTCATCATTCACACAATTCAATCAAATTTCATGGGTTTAACAACAACATTTTCATCATTCACACAATTCAATCAAATTTCATAGGTTTAACAACAACATCTTCATCATTCCAACAATTCAATCAAATTTCATAGGTTTAACACAACATTTTCATCATTCAAACAATTCAATCAAATTTCATAGGTTTAACAATAACATTTTCATCATTCACACAATTCAATCAAATGTCATATGTTTGACAACAACGTTTTCATCATTCACACAATTCAATCAAATGTCATATGTTTGACAACAACGTTTTCATCATTCACACAATTCAATCAAATGTCTTGGGTACAACAACCACATTTTCATCATTCACATAATTCAATCAAATTTCATAGGTACAACAACCACATTTTCATCATTCACACAATTCAATCAAATTTCATGGGTTTAACAACAACATTTTCATCATTCACACAATTCAATCAAATTTCATGGGTTTAACAACAACATTTCATCATTCACACAATTCAATCAAATTCATAGGTTTAACAACAACATCTTCATCATTCCAACAATTCAATCAAATTTCATAGGTTTAACAACAACATCTTCATCATTCACACAATTCAATCAAATTTCATAGGTTTGACAACAACATTTTCATCATTCACACAATTCAATCAAATGTCATATGTTTGACACAACGTTTTCATCATTCACACAATTCAATCAAATGTCATATGTTGACAACAACGTTTTCATCATTCACACAATTCAATCAAATGTCTTGGGTACAACAACCACATTTTCATCATTCACACAATTCAATCAAATTTCATAGGTTACAACAACACATTTTCATCATTCACACAATTCAATCAAATTTCATGGGTTTAACAACAACATTTTCATCATTCACACAATTCAATCAAATTTCATGGGTTTAACAACAACATTTCATCATTCAACAATTCAATCAATCAAATTTCATAGGTTTAACAACAACATCTTCATCATTCCAACAATTCAATCAAATTCATAGGTTTAACAATAACATTTTCATCATTCACACAATTCAATCAAATGTCATATGTTTGACAACAACGTTTTCATCATTCACACAATTCAATCAAATGTCATATGTTTGACAACAACGTTTTCATCATTCACACAATTCAATCAAATGTCTTGGGTACAACAACCACATTTTCATCATTCACATAATTCAATCAAATTTCATAGGTACAACAACACATTTTCATCATTCACACAATTCAATCAAATTTCATGGGTTTAACAACAACATTTTCATCATTCACACAATTCAATCAAATTTCATGGGTTTAACAACAACATTTCATCATTCACACAATTCAATCAAATTTCATAGGTTTAACAACACATCTTCATCATTCCAACAATTCAATCAAATTTCATAGGTTTAACAATAACATTTTCATCATTCACACAATTCAATCAAATGTCATATGTTGACAACAACGTTTTCATCATTCACACAATTCAATCAAATGTCATAGGTTTGACAACAACGTTTTCATCATTCACACAATTCAATCAAATGTCTTGGGTACAACAACCACATTTTCATCATTCACAAATTCAATCAAATTTCATAGGTACAACAACCACATTTTCATCATTCACACAATTCAATCAAATTTCATGGGTTTAACAACAACATTTTCATCATTCACACAATTCAATCAAATTTCATAGGTTTAACAACAACATCTTCATCATTACAACAATTCAATCAAATTTCATAGGTTTAACAACAACATCTTCATCATTCCAACAATTCAATCAAATTTCATAGGTTTAACAATAACATTTTCATCATTCACACAATTCAATCAAATGTCATATGTTTGACAACAACGTTTTCATCATTCACACAATTCAATCAAATGTCATATTTTTGACAACAACGTTTTCATCATTCACACAATTCAATCAAATGTCTTGGGTACAACAACCACATTTTCATCATTCACATAATTCAATCAAATTTCATAGGTACAACAACCACATTTTCATCATTCACACAATTCAATCAAATTTCATGGGTTTAACAACAACATTTTCATCATTCACACAATTCAATCAAATTTCATGGGTTTAACAACAACATTTTCATCATTCACACAATTCAATCAAATTTCATAGGTTTAACAACAACATCTTCATCATTCCAACAATTCAATCAAATTTCATAGGTTTAACAATAACATTTTCATCATTCACACAATTCAATCAAATGTCATATGTTTGACAACAACGTTTTCATCATTCACACAATTCAATCAAATGTCATATGTTTGACAACAACGTTTTCATCATTCACACAATTCAATCAAATGTCTTGGGTACAACAACCACATTTTCATCATTCACATAATTCAATCAAATTTCATATGTACAACAACCACATTTTCATCATTCACACAATTCAATCAAATTTCATGGGTTTAACAACAACATTTTCATCATTCACACAATTCAATCAAATTTCATGGGTTTAACAACAACATTTTCATCATTCACACAATTCAATCAAATTTCATAGGTTTAACAACAACATCTTCATCATTCCAACAATTCAATCAAATTTCATAGGTTTAACAATAACATTTTCATCATTCACACAATTCAATCAAATGTCATATGTTTGACAATAACGTTTTCATCATTCACACAATTCAATCAAATGTCATATGTTTGACAACAACGTTTTCATCATTCACACAATTCAATCAAATGTCTTGGGTACAACAACCACATTTTCATCATTCACATAATTCAATCAAATTTCATAGGTACAACAACCACATTTTCATCATTCACACAATTCAATCAAATTTCATGGGTTTAACAACAACATTTTCATCATTCACACAATTCAATCAAATTTCATGGGTTTAACAACAACATTTTCATCATTACAACAATTCAATCAAATTTCATAGGTTTAACAACAACATCTTCATCATTCCAACAATTCAATCAAATTTCATAGGTTTAACAATAACATTTTCATCATTCACACAATTCAATCAAATGTCATATGTTTGACAACAACGTTTTCATCATTCACACAATTCAATCAAATGTCATATTTTTGACAACAACGTTTTCATCATTCACACAATTCAATCAAATGTCTTGGGTACAACAACCACATTTTCATCATTCACATAATTCAATCAAATTTCATAGGTACAACAACCACATTTTCATCATTCACACAATTCGATCAAATTTCATGGGTTTAACAACAACATTTTCATCATTCACACAATTCAATCAAATTTCATGGGTTTAACAACAACATTTTCATCATTACAACAATTCAATCAAATTTCATAGGTTTAACAACAACATCTTCATCATTCCAACAATTCAATCAAATTTAATAGGTTTAACAATAACATTTTCATCATTCACACAATTCAATCAAATGTCATATGTTTGATGTAACACTCCGATAATAATAAAATAATTATTTGAATTGAGTTAATAATTTATTTATTAATTTAATTAAATAATTGGAAATTTTATTATTATTATTATTGGATTATTATTTTGGAAAATATATATATAAGTTGGAATTAAGGAAATATCCCATTTGGTAAGAAAAGGTTTTACGTGAAACAGAGAACGATCGTGAAAGAAGAGGAAAAGGGCAAAGAGACAGAGCGAGGGCTGAAGGTTGAAGAAGGAAGGGCTTGAGCTTAGAGATTCGCCGGATTAACTCAGGTAAGGGGGGTTTATCGTCAATTAACGGGTATTATGGGATAATATGTCATGGGTAGTGATAAGCTGTTGATTGACCCTAATTGGGAATTGTGAATGCTGAAATTTTGTTGGATGAACCGTGTTAGAAGTTGAAATTTAGTCGGTAATTGAGTCTGTTGTAATTTCCCGATCGTATGGCTTTTTACGGAATCGGATTAGGAGGTCCGGAAGTCCTCCAATGGCGGAAAATGCGGAGAATTCTGCATTCTGCCTTGAGTTAGCGCAGGAACAGCTTCTGTCTTGCGTTAACCGGTTAACCCAGGGTGTTAACCGGTTAACACTGTGTTGGATTATGAATATGTGCTGTTTTGTCTGCGTTAACTGGTTAACCCAGGGTGTTAACCGGTTAACACTATTGTAATTTCTGATATTTGGCTGTTGTGCTGCGTTAACCGGTTAACCCAGGGCGTTAACCGGTTAACACTGTTAAAGAGTGGAAAAATGTTAATTTTAATGTTGTGTGCCTATTTGAGGGTTGGCCTATGTTGGCCTATGATGTAATAGAGATTAATTCCCGCTGTTTTGAGCAGTATAGATATTAGTGGAGTGTACTAATATTGTGGTTGTTGTTTGGCATGATATAATATGCTTTTGTGATAAATTGTGTTGATAATGTGGAATGGTATACATGATGTTGTGAATGTATGCATTTGTGAATAGACTATTCTATGGCTTAGAGTGTGAGCATGTGTCTATTCTTGATTATCGTTGATGTTGCATTGCTAGGTGATTAGCATGCGTATTGTGGCCTTCGGGTGGTAGCTAATTCCCATGGTGAGGAATTAGTGAGTAAGTCATGTTGATTGTTGTTGTTGTTGTTTGCATGCTAGGTGATTAGCGTGCATATCATGGCCCATTTGGGGTGGTAGCTAATTCCCATGGTGAGGAATTAGTGAGTGAGTCACTATGTCTCAAATGAGTGGGACTAGTGAGCTTGGTAGCCGTGCCTGGATTTGGACGGTGAGGTTGAACTATATGTTCACAACATAGTCGGTACCGCATGCATAAGAGTCTCATTGCACAATGAATGTATGGCATATGTTATGAATGGATGCATTCCAGTATCATATGTGTGTTGTGTGTTGTGTTGTTGATGTTGAATATGATTGAGATTTTTACTGTTGAATATGATGGTTGGATGGATATTGCCGTTGCTGAGTGCGTAGTTTGATTAGGGTGAATTAATGTGTTATTTACTTAGCATTACATGTTGTTCTATAATGCTTATTATATTGATTGAAGAACTCACCCTTACAACTATTTTTCAGGTAACGAGCAGTGAGTTGAGTAGAAGCTAGTGCTATGGAGTCTAGTGTCGTCCTTAGTGGGTCATGCTCTGGTAGATGTAACATCGGGAGGGGATGTTTGACTATGTTTTAATTTAGTTGTTGATCAACTTTACATGTAATGTAGTACATGTTTTGAATGTCGATGTTTTGTATCCGCTGCGTATTATGCAACTGTTTTATTTGATAAATAAATGAGCATGACAGGATGTTTTGATAAATGTTTGTGAAATGATTGTGTGACACCCTTCGGGGCATAATTACTCTGATTAACATGTTATTATTTTAATTAAATAATTTGGGGTATTTAGAAGGGTGTTACATTAGTGGTATCAGAGCATAGTCGGTCGTGTTGAGTCGTAGTTATTCTGTTCCCCTGTACGGGATAGGTGTTGTGTAACCCTATCAGTACTTATTGTTTTAGTTGTTGGGTTTTCAGAATAGAGATGGCTGGAAGAGGTAGAGATGATGCTGCGATTGCTGAGGCTCTGGGTATGCTAGCTGGAGTACTTGGAGGAAATCCGAATGTTGTGGGGATGGGAGCTGCTCGTCAGTTGAGTGAGTTCCAGAAGAACAATCCTCCGATGTTCAAAGGAGCATACGATCCAGATGGTGCTCAGAAGTGGTTGAAAGAGATAGAGAGAATCTTCAGAGTAACTGAGTGTGCTGATAACCAGAAGGTCAGGTTCGGTACACATATGCTGTCAGAAGAAGCTGATGATTGGTGGGTTGCTACCCGCACTGAGTTGGAAACTGCTGGAAATGCTGAGATTACTTGGGCTGTGTTCAGGGAAAGATTCCTGAGGAAGTACTTTCCAGAGGATGTCAGAGGGAAGAAAGAGATAGAATTCTTGGAATTGAAGCAGGGTAACAGGTCTGTTACTGAGTATGCTGCGAAGTTCACAGAGCTGTCAAAGTACTATACTCCTTATAGTGAGGCTGCTGGAGAATTTTCGAAGTGTGTGAAGTTTGAGAACGGGTTGCGTCCCGAGATCAAGCAGGCAATTGGATATCAGCGAATCAGGGTGTTTTCTGATTTGGTTGACTGTTGCAGGATTTTTGAACAGGATTCCAAAGCCAGAGCAGAGAGCTATCAGCAGAGGGTTGATAGGAAGGGTAAGAATCAGGTTGATCGTGGGAAACCGTATGCAGCTGGCAAAGGTTTTCAGAGGCAGAGTGGAATGAGGAGGCCTAGTGGAGGAGATTCTAGTGCTCCTGCTAAGTGTTACAGATGTGGTCAGGCTGGACATCGTATCCATGAGTGTACCAGTAATGAGAAGAAGTGTTTCAAATGTGGGAAAGGTGGTCATTTGGCTGCGGATTGCCGGTTGAAGACTGTGACTTGCTTCAACTGTGGAGAGGTGGGTCATATCAGCCCACAGTGTCCTAAGCCGAAGAAAGAGAATCAGTCAGGAGGCAAGGTTTTTGCTTTATCAGGTTCTGAGACTTCTGCAGAGGATCGTTTGATCCGAGGTACGTGTTATATTAATGGCTTTCCTCTTGTAGCTATTATTGACACCGGTGCTACTCATTCCTTTATATCTTTGGATTGTGCTGTGAAACTTAAGTTAGAAATATCTGAGATGTTTGGTAGTATGGTGATTGACACTCCTGCGAAGGGTTCAGTGACTACTACTTCAATTTGTTTAAGTTGCCCTTTGAGTATTTTTGGTAGGAACTTTGGGATAGACCTTGTGTGTCTTCCATTAGTGCAGATTGATGTTATCTTGGGTATGAACTGGTTGGTGTTTAACCGGGTTTCTATCAATTGTTTTGATAAGACTGTGATATTTCTGAGATTGAGGAAGGCAAGAGTTTGTTTCTATCAGCGAGGCAGGTGAATGAGGAAGTAGCAGATGGGGCAGAGTTGTTTATGCTGTTAGCGACTTTGGAGGCTAAAGATAAACTGGTGATTGGTGATCTAGCTGTGGTGTGTGATTTTCCTGATGTGTTTCCGGAAGAAGTGAATGAATTACCGCCAGAGCGTGAAGTTGAGTTCACGATTGATTTGGTACCTGGTACTAGACCGATATCGATGGCTCCTTATCGTATGTCTGCTGTTGAGTTAGCTGAATTGAAGAGTCAGTTGGAAGATCTGTTGGATAAGAAGTTTATTCGTCCGAGTGTGTCACCGTGGGGTGCACCAGTGTTGTTGGTTAAGAAGAAAGAAGGTACTATGAGGTTGTGTGTGGACTACAGACAACTGAATAAAGTGACGATCAAGAATCGGTATCCTTTACCGAGGATTGATGATTTGATGGATCAATTGGTTGGTGCTAGTGTGTTCAGCAAGATAGATTTGAGATCTGGGTATCATCAGATACGTGTGAAGACTGAAGATATTCAGAAGACTGCTTTCAGGACAAGGTATGGACATTATGAGTATTCTGTAATGCCTTTTGGGGTGACTAATGCGCCTGGAGTATTTATGGAGTATATGAATAGGATTTTCCATCCGTACCTAGACCAGTTTGTTGTGGTATTTATTGACGATATTTTGGTGTATTCGAAGTCCGAAGAAGAACATGCGAAGCATTTGAGAGTGGTTTTAGGAGTTCTGCGAGAAAAGAAGTTATTTGCTAAACTGTCTAAGTGTGAATTTTGGTTAGAAAAAGTTAGTTTTCTTGGCCATGTGATTTCCAGAAGTGGTGTTGCTGTTGATCCTTCTAAGGTAGAAGCGGTATCTAAGTGGGAAGCTCCTAAGTCTGTTGCTGAAATTCGAAGCTTTCTTGGTTTGGCAGGTTATTACAGGAAGTTTATTGAGGGATTTTCTAAGTTGGCGTTACCGTTGACAATGTTGACTAGAAAGGGGCAAGCGTTTGTTTGGGACTCAAAATGTGAAGAAGGTTTCCAAGAGTTAAAGAGAAGGTTGACTAGTGCTCCTATTCTGATATTACCGAGTTCGTCGGAACCATTTGAGGTTTACTGTGATGCTTCATTGTTGGGTTTGGGTGGTGTGTTGATGCAGAATAAGCAGGTTATAGCTTATGCTTCGAGACAACTAAGGGTTCATGAGAGGAACTATCCGACACATGATTTAGAGTTGGCAGCTGTGGTATTTGTTCTGAAGTTGTGGAGGCATTATTTGTATGGATCAAGATTTGAAGTTTTC
This sequence comes from Lathyrus oleraceus, assembly GCF_024323335.1. NCBI lineage: Eukaryota > Viridiplantae > Streptophyta > Magnoliopsida > Fabales > Fabaceae > Lathyrus > Lathyrus oleraceus. The sequence continues at coordinate 106,683 of NW_026112478.1, forward strand.
AGTGACCATAAAAGTTTGAAGTATTTGTTTGATCAGAAAGAGCTGAATATGAGACAGAGGAGATGGTTAGAGTTTCTGAAGGATTATGATTTTGGTTTGAATTATCATCCGGGTAAAGCAAATGTAGTGGCTGATGCGTTGAGTCGGAAATCCTTACATATGTCTATGTTAATGGTTAAAGAGTTGGATTTAATTGAGCAGTTTAGAGATTTGAGTTTGGTGTGTGAGAGTACCCACAATAGTGTTAAATTGGGAATGTTGAAGTTGACGAGTAATATTCTGGATGAGATCAGAGAGGGTCAGAAATCCGATATGCTTTTGGTTGATAAGTTGACTTTAGTGAATCAAGGTCAAGGTGGTGAATTCAGAGTTGATGAGAACGGTGTTTTGAAAATTGGTAGTCGGGTGTGTATTCCGGATGTTACTGAGCTTAAGAAGAGTATTCTTGAAGAGGGACATCGTAGTGGCTTGAGTATTCATCCTGGAGCTACGAAGATGTATCATGATTTGAAGAAGTTATTTTGGTGGCCGGGAATGAAAAGAGAAATTGCGAGTTTTGTTTATTCCTGTTTGACTTGTCAGAAGTCAAAGATTGAGCATCAGAAGCCGTCTGGGCTAATGCAACCGTTGGCTATTCCAGAGTGGAAGTGGGATAGTATCAGTATGGATTTTGTTTCTGGTTTGCCGAGGACAAGTAAGAATTTTGAGGCTATCTGGGTGATTGTTGATAGATTGACGAAGTCGGCTCATTTCATTCCGATCAGAATGGATTATCCGTTAGAGAGATTAGCTGAGTTGTATATTGAGAAGATTGTAAGTTTGCATGGTATTCCGTCGAGTATTGTTTCGGACAGAGATCCTAGATTTACATCGAAATTTTGGGAAGGTTTGCAGAGGGCTTTGGGAACTAAGCTGAGATTGAGTTCTGCATATCATCCGCAGACTGATGGTCAGACTGAGAGGACGATTCAGTCACTGGAGGATCTTTTGAGAGCTTGTGTTTTGGAAAAAGGAGGTGCTTGGGATTGTTATTTGCCTTTGATTGAGTTTACCTACAACAATAGTTTTCATTCGAGTATTGGTATGGCACCGTTTGAAGCTTTGTATGGTAGGAGATGTCGGACACCTTTATGTTGGTATGAGTCCGGTGAGAGTGCGGTGGTTGGACCGGAGATTGTTCAACAAACTACGGAAAAGATTAAGATGATTCAGGATAAGATGAGAATTGCTCAGAGTCGTCAGAAGAGTTATCATGATAAGAGGAGGAAATCACTTGAGTTCCAAGAGGGAGATCATGTGTTTCTTCGTGTTACTCCGATAACTGGTGTTGGTCGAGCCTTGAAGTCGAAGAAGTTGACACCTCGATTTATTGGTCCTTATCAGATTTTGGAGAGGATAGGGGGAGTAGCCTATCGTATCGCTTTACCGCCGTCGCTTGCGAATTTGCATGACGTTTTTCATGTGTCTCAGTTGAGGAGGTACATTCATGATCCGTCGCATGTAGTCCAAGTAGATGATGTACAGGTGAGAGATAACCTGACTGTTGAAACATCACCTATGAGGATTGAGGATCGAGAGTTGAAGCAGTTGCGGGGTAAAGAGATTGCCTTGGTGAAGGTAGCTTGGGGAGGACCAGCAGGTGGCAATGTGACTTGGGAACTTGAGAGTCAGATGAAAGAGTCTTATCCGGAGTTATTCGCTTGAGGTATGTTTTCGAGGACGAAAACTCTTTTAGTGGGGGAGAGTTGTAACACCCCGATAATAATAAAATAATTATTTGAATTGAGTTAATAATTTATTTATTAATTTAATTAAATAATTGGAAATTTTTATTATTATTATTGGATTATTATTTTGGAAAATATATATATAAGTTGGAATTAAGGAAATATCCCATTTGGTAAGAAAAGGTTTTACGTGAAACAGAGAACGATCGTGAAAGAAGAGGAAAAGGGCAAAGAGACAGAGCGAGGGCTGAAGGTTGAAGAAGGAAGGGCTTGAGCTTAGAGATTCGCCGGATTAACTCAGGTAAGGGGGGTTTATCGTCAATTAACGGGTATTATGGGATAATATGTCATGGGTAGTGATAAGCTGTTGATTGACCCTAATTGGGAATTGTGAATGCTGAAATTTTGTTGGATGAACCGTGTTAGAAGTTGAAATTTAGTCGGTAATTGAGTCTGTTGTAATTTCCCGATCGTATGGCTTTTTACGGAATCGGATTAGGAGGTCCGGAAGTCCTCCAATGGCGGAAAATGCGGAGAATTCTGCATTCTGCCTTGAGTTAGCGCAGGAACAGCTTCTGTCTTGCGTTAACCGGTTAACCCAGGGTGTTAACCGGTTAACACTGTGTTGGATTATGAATATGTGCTGTTTTGTCTGCGTTAACCGGTTAACCCAGGGTGTTAACCGGTTAACACTGTTGTAATTTCTGATATTTGGCTGTTGTGCTGCGTTAACCGGTTAACCCAGGGCGTTAACCGGTTAACACTGTTAAATTTTGAGACAGAAGGCGTGTTGTGCTGCGTTAACCGGTTAACCCAGGGCGTTAACCGGTTAACGCTGTTGCAGAGTGGAAAAATGTTAATTTTAATGTTGTGTGCCTATTTGAGGGTTGGCCTATGTTGGCCTATGATGTAATAGAGATTAATTCCCGCTGTTTTGAGCAGTATAGATATTAGTGGAGTGTACTAATATTGTGGTTGTTGTTTGGCATGATATAATATGCTTTTGTGATAAATTGTGTTGATAATGTGGAATGGTATACATGATGTTGTGAATGTATGCATTTGTGAATAGACTATTCTATGGCTTAGAGTGTGAGCATGTGTCTATTCTTGATTATCGTTGATGTTGCATTGCTAGGTGATTAGCATGCGTATTGTGGCCTTCGGGTGGTAGCTAATTCCCATGGTGAGGAATTAGTGAGTAAGTCATGTTGATTGTTGTTGTTGTTGTTTGCATGCTAGGTGATTAGCGTGCATATCATGGCCCATTTGGGGTGGTAGCTAATTCCCATGGTGAGGAATTAGTGAGTGAGTCACTATGTCTCAAATGAGTGGGACTAGTGAGCTTGGTAGCCGTGCCTGGATTTGGACGGTGAGGTTGAACTATATGTTCACAACATAGTCGGTACCGCATGCATAAGAGTCTCATTGCACAATGAATGTATGGCATATGTTATGAATGGATGCATTCCAGTATCATATGTGTGTTGTGTGTTGTGTTGTTGATGTTGAATATGATTGAGATTTTTACTGTTGAATATGATGGTTGGATGGATATTGCCGTTGCTGAGTGCGTAGTTTGATTAGGGTGAATTAATGTGTTATTTACTTAGCATTACATGTTGTTCTATAATGCTTATTATATTGATTGAAGAACTCACCCTTACAACTATTTTTCAGGTAACGAGCAGTGAGTTGAGTAGAAGCTAGTGCTATGGAGTCTAGTGTCGTCCTTAGTGGGTCATGCTCTGGTAGATGTAACATCGGGAGGGGATGTTTGACTATGTTTTAATTTAGTTGTTGATCAACTTTACATGTAATGTAGTACATGTTTTGAATGTCGATGTTTTGTATCCGCTGCGTATTATGCAACTGTTTTATTTGATAAATAAATGAGCATGACAGGATGTTTTGATAAATGTTTGTGAAATGATTGTGTGACACCCTTCGGGGCATAATTACTCTGATTAACATGTTATTATTTTAATTAAATAATTTGGGGTATTTAGAAGGGTGTTACATTTGACAACAACGTTTTCATCATTCACACAATTCAATCAAATGTCATATGTTTGACAACAACGTTTTCATCATTCACACAATTCAATCAAATGTCTTGGGTACAACAACCACATTTTCATCATTCACATAATTCAATCAAATTTCATATGTACAACAACCACATTTTCATCATTCACACAATTCAATCAAATTTCATGGGTTTAACAACAACATTTTCATCATTCACACAATTCAATCAAATTTCATGGGTTTAACAACAACATTTTCATCATTCACACAATTCAATCAAATTTCATAGGTTTAACAACAACATCTTCATCATTCCAACAATTCAATCAAATTTCATAGGTTTAACAATAACATTTTCATCATTCACACAATTCAATCAAATGTCATATGTTTGACAACAACGTTTTCATCATTCACACAATTCAATCAAATGTCATATGTTTGACAACAACGTTTTCATCATTCACACAATTCAATCAAATGTCTTGGGTACAACAACCACATTTTCATCATTCACATAATTCAATCAAATTTCATAGGTACAACAACCACATTTTCATCATTCACACAATTCAATCAAATTTCATGGGTTTAACAACAACATTTTCATCATTCACACAATTCAATCAAATTTCATGGGTTTAACAACAACATTTTCATCATTACAACAATTCAATCAAATTTCATAGGTTTAACAACAACATCTTCATCATTCCAACAATTCAATCAAATTTCATAGGTTTAACAATAACATTTTCATCATTCACACAATTCAATCAAATGTCATATGTTTGACAACAACGTTTTCATCATTCACACAATTCAATCAAATGTCATATTTTTGACAACAACGTTTTCATCATTCACACAATTCAATCAAATGTCTTGGGTACAACAACCACATTTTCATCATTCACATAATTCAATCAAATTTCATATGTACAACAACCACATTTTCATCATTCACACAATTCAATCAAATTTCATGGGTTTAACAACAACATTTTCATCATTCACACAATTCAATCAAATTTCATGGGTTTAACAACAACATTTTCATCATTCACACAATTCAATCAAATTTCATAGGTTTAACAACAACATCTTCATCATTCCAACAATTCAATCAAATTTCATAGGTTTAACAATAACATTTTCATCATTCACACAATTCAATCAAATGTCATATGTTTGACAACAACGTTTTCATCATTCACACAATTCAATCAAATGTCATATGTTTGACAACAACGTTTTCATCATTCACACAATTCAATCAAATGTCTTGGGTACAACAACCACATTTTCATCATTCACATAATTCAATCAAATTTCATAGGTACAACAACCACATTTTCATCATTCACACAATTCAATCAAATTTCATGGGTTTAACAACAACATTTTCATCATTCACACAATTCAATCAAATTTCATGGGTTTAACAACAACATTTTCATCATTACAACAATTCAATCAAATTTCATAGGTTTAACAACAACATCTTCATCATTCCAACAATTCAATCAAATTTCATAGGTTTAACAATAACATTTTCATCATTCACACAATTCAATCAAATGTCATATGTTTGACAACAACGTTTTCATCATTCACACAATTCAATCAAATGTCATATTTTTGACAACAACGTTTTCATCATTCACACAATTCAATCAAATGTCTTGGGTACAACAACCACATTTTCATCATTCACATAATTCAATCAAATTTCATAGGTACAACAACCACATTTTCATCATTCACACAATTCAATCAAATTTCATGGGTTTAACAACAACATTTTCATCATTCACACAATTCAATCAAATTTCATGGGTTTAACAACAACATTTTCATCATTACAACAATTCAATCAAATTTCATAGGTTTAACAACAACATCTTCATCATTCCAACAATTCAATCAAATTTCATAGGTTTAACAATAACATTTTCATCATTCACACAATTCAATCAAATGTCATATGTTTGACAACAACGTTTTCATCATTCACACAATTCAATCAAATGTCATATGTTCGACAACAACGTTTTCATCATTCACACAATTCAATCAAATGTCTTGGGTACAACAACCACATTTTCATCATTCACATAATTCAATCAAATTTCATATGTACAACAACCACATTTTCATCATTCACACAATTCAATCAAATTTCATGGGTTTAACAACAACATTTTCATCATTCACACAATTCAATCAAATTTCATGGGTTTAACAACAACATTTTCATCATTCACACAATTCAATCAAATTTCATAGGTTTAACAACAACATCTTCATCATTCCAACAATTCAATCAAATTTCATAGGTTTAACAATAACATTTTCATCATTCACACAATTCAATCAAATGTCATATGTTTGACAACAACGTTTTCATCATTCACACAATTCAATCAAATGTCATATGTTTGACAACAACGTTTTCATCATTCACACAATTCAATCAAATGTCTTGGGTACAACAACCACATTTTCATCATTCACATAATTCAATCAAATTTCATGGGTTTAACAACAACATTTTCATCATTCACACAATTCAATCAAATTTCATGGGTTTAACAACAACATTTTCATCATTACAACAATTCAATCAAATTTCATAGGTTTAACAACAACATCTTCATCATTCCAACAATTCAATCAAATTTCATAGGTTTAACAACAACATTTTCATCATTCACACAATTCAATCAAATGTCATATGTTTGACAACAACATTTTCATCATTCACACAATTCAATCAAATGTCATATTTTTGACAACAACGTTTTCATCATTCACACAATTCAATCAAATGTCTTGGGTACAACAACCACATTTTCATCATTCACACAATTCAATCAAATTTCATAGGTACAACAACCACATTTTCATCATTCACACAATTCAATCAAATTTCATGGGTTTAACAACAACATTTTCATCATTCACACAATTCAATCAAATTTCATGGGTTTAACAACAACATTTTCATCATTCACACAATTCAATCAAATTTCATAGGTTTAACAACAACATCTTCATCATTCCAACAATTCAATCAAATTTCATAGGTTTAACAACAACATCTTCATCATTCCAACAATTCAATCAAATTTCATAGGTTTAACAATAACATTTTCATCATTCACACAATTCAATCAAATGTCATATGTTTGACAACAACGTTTTCATCATTCACACAATTCAATCAAATGTCATATTTTTGACAACAACGTTTTCATCATTCACACAATTCAATCAAATGTCTTGGGTACAACAACCACATTTTCATCATTCACATAATTCAATCAAATTTCATAGGTACAACAACCACATTTTCATCATTCACACAATTCAATCAAATTTCATGGGTTTAACAACAACATTTTCATCATTCACACAATTCAATCAAATTTCATGGGTTTAACAACAACATTTTCATCATTCACACAATTCAATCAAATTTCATAGGTTTAACAACAACATCTTCATCATTCCAACAATTCAATCAAATTTCATAGGTTTAACAATAACATTTTCATCATTCACACAATTCAATCAAATGTCATATGTTTGACAACAACGTTTTCATCATTCACACAATTCAATCAAATGTCATATGTTTGACAACAACGTTTTCATCATTCACACAATTCAATCAAATGTCTTGGGTACAACAACCACATTTTCATCATTCACATAATTCAATCAAATTTCATAGGTACAACAACCACATTTTCATCATTCACACAATTCAATCAAATTTCATGGGTTTAACAACAACATTTTCATCATTCACACAATTCAATCAAATTTCATGGGTTTAACAACAACATTTTCATCATTACAACAATTCAATCAAATTTCATAGGTTTAACAACAACATCTTCATCATTCCAACAATTCAATCAAATTTCATAGGTTTAACAATAACATTTTCATCATTCACACAATTCAATCAAATGTCATATGTTTGACAACAACGTTTTCATCATTCACACAATTCAATCAAATGTCATATGTTTGACAACAACGTTTTCATCATTCACACAATTCAATCAAATGTCTTGGGTACAACAACCACATTTTCATCATTCACATAATTCAATCAAATTTCATAGGTACAACAACCACATTTTCATCATTCACACAATTCAATCAAATTTCATGGGTTTAACAACAACATTTTCATCATTCACACAATTCAATCAAATTTCATGGGTTTAACAACAACATTTTCATCATTCACACAATTCAATCAAATTTCATAGGTTTAACAACAACATCTTCATCATTCCAACAATTCAATCAAATTTCATAGGTTTAACAATAACATTTTCATCATTCACACAATTCAATCAAATGTCATATGTTTGACAACAACGTTTTCATCATTCACACAATTCAATCAAATGTCATATTTGACAACAACGTTTTCATCATTCACACAATTCAATCAAATGTCTTGGGTACAACAACCACATTTTCATCATTCACATAATTCAATCAAATTTCATAGGTACAACAACCACATTTTCATCATTCACACAATTCAATCAAATTTCATGGGTTTAACAACAACATTTTCATCATTCACACAATTCAATCAAATTTCATGGGTTTAACAACAACATTTTCATCATTCACACAATTCAATCAAATTTCATAGGTTTAACAACAACATCTTCATCATTCCAACAATTCAATCAAATTTCATAGGTTTAACAATAACATTTTCATCATTCACACAATTCAATCAAATGTCATGGTTTAACAACAACATTTTCATCATTCACACAATTCAATCAAATTCATGGTTTTAACAACATCATTTTCATCATTCACACAATTCAATCAAATTTCATGGGTTTAACAACAACATTTTCATCATTCACACAATTCAATCAAATTTCATAGGTTTAACAACACATTTTCATCATTCACACAATTCAATCAAATTTCATAGGTTTAACAACAACATTTTCATCATTCACACAATTCAATCAAATTTCATGGGTTACAACAACATTTTCATCATTCACACAATTCAATCAAATTTCATAGGTTTACAACAACATCTTCATCATTCATACAATTCAATCAAATTTCATGGGTTTGACAACAACATCTTCATCATTCACACAATTCAATCAAATGTCATAGGTTTGACAACAACATTTTCATCATTCACACAATTCAATCAAATTTCATAGGTTTACAACAACATCTTCATCATTCACACAATTCAATCAAATTTCATAGGTACAACAACCACATTTTCATCATTCACACAATTCAATCAAATTTCATGAGTTTAACAACAACATTTTCATCATTCACACAATTCAATCAAATTTCATGGGTTTAACAACAACATTTTCATCATTCACACAATTCAATCAAATTTCAAGGTTTAACAACAACATTTCATCATTCACACAATTCAATCAAATTTCAAGGTTTAACAACAACATCTTCATCATTCACACAATTCAATCAAATATCATAGGTTTAACAACAACATTTTCATCATTCACACAATTCAATCAAATTTCATGGGTTTGACAACAACATTTTCATCATTCACACAATTCAATCAAATGTCATAGGTTTGACAAAAAGTTTCATCATTCACACAATTCAATCAAATTTCATAGTTTAACAACACATTTTCATCATTCACACAATTCAATCAAATTTCATAGGTACAACAACATTTTCATCATTCACACAATTCAATCAAATTTCATAGGTTTAACAACAACATCTTCATCATTCACACAATTCAATCAAATTTCATAGGTTTAACAACAACATTTTCATCATTCACACAATTCAATCAAATGTCATAGTTTGACAACAACATTTTCATCATTCACACAATTCAATCAAATGTCATATGTTTGACAACAACTTTTCATCATTCACACAATTCAATCAAATGTCTGGGTACAACAACCACATTTTCATCATTCACACAATTCAATCAAATTCATAGGTACAACAACCACTTTTCATCATTCACACAATTCAATCAAATTTCATGGGTTTAACAACAACATTTCATCATTCACACAATTCAATCAAATTCATGGTTTTAACAACAACATTTTCATCATTCACACAATTCAATCAAATTTCATTGGTTTACACAACAACATTTTCATCATTCCAACAATTCAATCAAATTTCATAGGTTTAACAACAACATTTTCATCATTCACACAATTCAATCAAATTCATAGGTTTAACAACAACATTTTCATCATTCACAATTCAATCAAATTTCATAGGTTTACAACAACCACATTTTCATCATTCACACAATTCAATCAAATTCATGGGTTTGACAACAACATTTCATCATTCACACAATTCAATCAAATTTCATGGGTTTAACAACAACATTTTCATCATTCACACAATTCAATCAAATTTCATATGTTTGACAACAACGTTTTCATCATTCACACAATTCAATCAAATGTCTTGGGTACAACAACCACATTTTCATCATTCACATAATTCAATCAAATTTCATAGGTACAACAACCACATTTTCATCATTCACACAATTCAATCAAATTTCATGGGTTTAACAACAACATTTTCATCATTCACACAATTCAATCAAATTTCATGGGTTTAACAACAACATTTTCATCATTACAACAATTCAATCAAATTTCATAGGTTTAACAACAACATCTTCATCATTCCACAATTCAATCAAATTTCATAGTTTAACAACAACATTTTCATCATTCACATAATTCAATCAAATTTCATATGACAACCACGTTTTCATCATTCACACAATTCAATCAAATTTCATGGGTTTAACAACAACATTTTCATCATTCACACAATTCAATCAAATTTCATGGGTACAACAACCACATTTTCATCATTCACATAATTCAATCAAATTTCATAGGTACAACAACCACATTTTCATCATTCACACAATTCAATCAAATTTCATGGGTTTAACAACAACATTTTCATCATTCACACAATTCAATCAAATTTCATGGGTTTAACAACAACATTTTCATCATTACAACAATTCAATCAAATTTCATAGGTTTAACAACAACATCTTCATCATTCCAACAATTCAATCAAATTTCATAGGTTTAACAATAACATTTTCATCATTCACACAATTCAATCAAATGTCATATGTTTGACAACAACATTTCATCATTCACACAATTCAATCAAATGTCATAGTTTGACAACAACATTTTCATCATTCACACAATTCAATCAAATTTCATAGGTTTAACAACCACATTTTCATCATTCACACAATTCAATCAAATTTCATAGGTACAACAACAACACATTTCATCATTCACACAATTCAATCAAATTTAGGGTTTAACAACAACATTTTCATCATTCACACAATTCAATCAAATTTCATGGGTTTAACAACAACATTTTCATCATTCACACAATTCAATCAAATTTCATATGTTTGACAACAACGTTTTCATCATTCACACAATTCAATCAAATGTCTTGGGTACAACAACCATTTTTCATCATTCACATAATTCAATCAAATTTCATAGGTACAACAACCACATTTTCATCATTCACACAATTCAATCAAATTTCATGGGTTTAACAACAACATTTTCATCATTCACACAATTCAATCAAATTTCAAGGGTTTAACAAAACATTTTCATCATTACAAACATTCAATCAAATTTCATAGGTTTAACAACAACATCTTCATCATTCCACAATTCAATCAAATTTCATAGGTTTACAATACATTTTCATCATTCACACAATTCAATCAAATGTCATGTTTGACAACAACGTTTCATCATTCACACAATTCAATCAAATGTCATATGTTTGACAACAACGTTTTCATCATTCACACAATTCAATCAAATGTCTTGGTACAACAACCACATTTTCATCATTCACATAATTCAATCAAATTTCATAGGTACAACAACCACATTTTCATCATTCACACAATTCAATCAAATTTCATGGGTTTAACAACAACATTTTCATCATTCACACAATTCAATCAAATTTCATGGGTTTAACAACAACATTTTTATCATTACACAATTCAATCAAATTTCATAGGTTTAACAACAACATCTTCATCATTCCAACAATTCAATCAAATTTCATAGTTTAACAATACATTTTCATCATTCACACAATTCAATCAAATGTCATATGTTTGACAACAACGTTTTCATCATTCACACAATTCAATCAAATGTCATATGTTTGACAACAACGTTTTCATCATTCACACAATTCAATCAAATGTCTTGGGTACAACAACCACATTTTCATCATTCACATAATTCAATCAAATTTCATAGGTACAACAACCACATTTTCATCATTCACACAATTCAATCAAATTTCATGGGTTTAACAACAACATTTTCATCATTCACACAATTCAATCAAATTTCATGGGTTTAACAAAACAATTTTCATCATTACAACAATTCAATCAAATTTCATAGGTTTAACAACAACATCTTCATCATTCCACAATTCAATCAATTTCATAGGTTTAACAATAACATTTTCATCATTCACACAATTCAATCAAATGTCATATGTTTGACAACAACGTTTCATCATTCACACAATTCAATCAAATGTCATATTTTGACAACAACGTTTTCATCATTCACACAATTCAATCAAATGTCTTGGGTACAACAACCACATTTTCATCATTCACATAATTCAATCAAATTTCATAGGTACAACAACCACATTTCATCATTCACACAATTCAATCAAATTTCATGGGTTTAACAACAACATTTTCATCATTCACACAATTCAATCAAATTTCATGGTTTTAACAACAACATTTTTATCATTCACACAATTCAATCAAATTTCATAGGTTTAACAACAACATCTTCATCATTCCAACAATTCAATCAAATTTCATAGGTTTAACAATAACATTTTCATCATTCACACAATTCAATCAAATGTCATGGTTTAACAACACATTTTCATCATTCACACAATTCAATCAAATTTCATGGTTTAACAACAACATTTTCATCATTCACACAATTCAATCAAATTTCATGGTTTTAACAACACATTTTCATCATTCACACAATTCAATCAAATTTCATAGGTTTAACAACAACATCTTCATCATTCACACAATTCAATCAAATTTCATAGGTTTACCATAACATTTTCATCATTCACACAATTCATCAATTTCATGGTTTAACACAACATTTCATTCATCTTGACACAATTCAATCAAATATCATAGGTTTAACAACAACATCTTCATCTTTCATACAATTCAATCAAATTCATGGGTTTGACAACACATCTTCATCATTCACACAATTCAATCAAATGTCATAGTTTGACAACAACATCTTCATCATTCACACAATTCAATCAAATATCATAGGTTTAACAACAACATCTTCATCATTCATACAATTCAATCAAATTTCATAGTACAACAACCACTTTTCATCATTCACACAATTCAATCAAATTTCATGAGTTTAACAACAACATTTTCATCATTCACACAATTCAATCAAATTTCATGGGTTTAACAACAACATCTTCATCATTCACACAATTCAATCAAATTTCATGGTTTACACAACACATTTCATCATTCACACAATTCAATCAAATTTCATGGTTTAACAACAACATCTTCATCATTCACACAATTCAATCAAATTTCATAGGTTTAACAACAACATTTTCATCATTCACACATTCAATCAAATTTCATGGGTTTGACACACAATTTTCATCATTCACACAATTCAATCAAATGTCATATGTTTGAACCAACATTTTCATCATTCACACAATTCAATCAAATTTCATAGTTTTAACAACCACATTTTCATCATTCACACAATTCAATCAAATTTCATAGGTACAACAACATTTTCATCATTCACACAATTCAATCAATTTCATAGGTTTAACAAAACATCTTCATCATTCACACAATTCAATCAAATTTCATAGGTTTAACAACAACATTTTCATCATTCACACAATTCAATCAAATTTCATATGTTTGACAACAACATTTCATCATTCAACAATTCAATCAAATGTCATAGGTTTTGACAACAACATTTCATCATTCACACAATTCAATCAAATGTCATGGGTACAACACCACATTTTCATCATTCACACAATTCAATCAAATTTCATGGGTTTAACAACAACATTTTCATCATTCACACAATTCAATCAAATTTCATATGTTTGACAACAACGTTTTCATCATTCACACAATTCAATCAAATGTCTTGGGTACAACAACCACATTTTCATCATTCACATAATTCAATCAAATTTCATAGGTACAACAACCACATTTTCATCATTCACACAATTCAATCAAATTTCATGGGTTTAACAACAACATTTCATCATTCACACAATTCAATCAAATTTCAAGGGTTAACAACAACATTTTCATCATTCAACAATTCAATCAAATTTCATAGGTTTAACAACAACATCTTCATCATTCCAACAATTCAATCAAATTTCATAGGTTTAACAATAACATTTTCATCATTCACACAATTCAATCAAATGTCATATGTTTGACAACAACGTTTTCATCATTCACACAATTCAATCAAATGTCATATGTTTGACAACAACGTTTTCATCATTCACACAATTCAATCAAATGTCTTGGTACAACAACCACATTTTCATCATTCACATAATTCAATCAAATTTCATAGGTACACAACCACATTTTCATCATTCACACAATTCAATCAATTTCATGGGTTTAACAACAACATTTTCATCATTCACACAATTCAATCCAATTTCATGGGTTTAACAACAACATTTTCATCATTAACACAATTCAATCAAATTTCATAGGTTAACAACAACATCTTCATCATTCCAACAATTCAATCAAATTTCATAGGTTTAACAACATTTTCATCATTCACACAATTCAATCAAATGTCATATGTTTGACAACAACGTTTTCATCATTCACACAATTCAATCAAATGTCATATGTTTGACAACAACGTTTCATCATTCACACAATTCAATCAAATGTCTTGGGTACAACAACCACATTTTCATCATTCACATAATTCAATCAAATTTCATAGGTACAACAACCACATTTTCATCATTCACACAATTCAATCAAATTTCATGGTTTAACAACAACATTTTCATCATTCACACAATTCAATCAAATTTCATGGGTTTAACAACAACATTTTCATCATTACAACAATTCAATCAAATTTCATAGGTTTAACAACAACATCTTCATCATTCAACAATTCAATCAATTTCATAGGTTTAACAATACATTTTCATCATTCACACAATTCAATCAAATGTCATATGTTTGACAACAACGTTTTCATCATTCACACAATTCAATCAAATGTCATATTTTTGACAACAACGTTTTCATCATTCACACAATTCAATCAAATGTCTTGGGTACAACAACCACATTTTCATCATTCACATAATTCAATCAAATTTCATAGGTACAACAACCACATTTTCATCATTCACACAATTCAATCAAATTTCATGGGTTTAACAACAACATTTTCATCATTCACACAATTCAATCAAATTTCATGGGTTTAACAACAACATTTTCATCATTCACACAATTCAATCAAATTTCATAGGTTTAACAACAACATCTTCATCATTCACACAATTCAATCAAATTTCATAGTTTTAACATAACATTTTCATCATTCACACAATTCAATCAAATGTCTTGGATTTAACAACCACATTTTCATCATTCACACAATTCAATCAAATTTCATGGGTTTAACAACCACATTTTCATCATTCACACAATTCAATCAAATTTCATGGGTTTAACAACAACATTTTCATCATTCACACAATTCAATCAAATTTCATAGGTTTAACAACAACATCTTCATCATTCCACAATTCAATCAAATTTCATAGGTTTACCAATAACATTTTCATCATTCACACAATTAATCAAATTTCATGGTTGACAACAACATCTTCATCATTGACACAATTCAATCAAATATCATAGGTTTAACAACACATCTTCATCTTTCATACAATTCAATCAAATTTCATGGTTTGACAACAACATCTTCATCATTCACACAATTCAATCAAATGTCATAGGTTTGACAACAACATCTTCATCTTTCACACAATTCAATCAAATATCATAGGTTTAACAACAACATCTTCATCTTTCATACAATTCAATCAAATTTCATAGGTACAACAACCTTTTCATCATTCACACAATTCAATCAAATTTCATGAGGTTAACAACAACATTTTCATCATTCACACAATCACTCAATCAAATTTCATGGGTTTAACAACAACATTTCATCATTCACACAATTCAATCAAATTTCAAGGGTTTAACAACAACATTCATCATTCATCACACAATTCAATCAAATTTCAGGGTTTAACAACAACATCTTCATCATTCACACAATTCAATCAAATTTCATAGGTTTAACAACAACATTTCATCATTCATACAATTCAATCAAATTTCATGGGTTTGACAACAACATTTTCATCATTCACACAATTCAATCAAATGTCATATGTTTGACAACAAAGTTTTCATCATTCACACAATTCAATCAATTTCATAGTTTTAACAACCACATTTTCATCATTCCACAATTCAATCAAATTTCATAGGTACAACAACATTTTCATCATTCACACAATTCAATCAAATTTCATAGGTTTAACAAAAACATCTTCATCATTCACACAATTCAATCAAATTTCATAGGTTTAACAACAACATTTTCATCATTCACACAATTCAATCAAATGTCATATGTTTGACAACAACATTTTCATCATTACAATTCAATCAAATGTCATATGTTTGACAACAACATTTTCATCATTCACACAATTCAATCAAATGTCATGGGTACAACAACCACATTTTCATCATTCACATAATTCAATCAAT
>NW_026112479.1:0-123444 GCF_024323335.1 Lathyrus oleraceus
TTTGTTATATCCTGATAGGCGCTTGATTATGTGTTTCGGCTCGGAGTTATGATATGTGGCAAGAGTCGAGATAATACCAATACTGAAGAGACAACTCCAAGGACATCTGTTGAACCAACCAGAGGAGAAAGATGGATGATGCAACTATCATTACTTAATCCTTAAATAAAATTTTGAAAATGAGAAACACTAGATTTCTTACTTGTCCAAACATCATCCAGTGTCTTGGTCATATTTATGATAAACACAACCGATGTAAATTTTATTGGTCCTTTTATTATAGTGATTAAAATGGTATTTCTCAAACTTATGCATGCACGCACATATATTTACTAAAAATTGAAAGACATATTTAATATTATATAATTAAATATTTTCTTAGGCATCTACTCTTCATGCATATCCGGTCGGTAGCATTGTCTCTCTCTTCAGGTATAAGTTGGATCGGAGTAATTCCAGGGCAACATTAGCCTCTTTGGTCGAATGGAGAAGTCCATAATATGGTCTATAAATGCTGGTATAAGTCTAGTGTTAGCTCTCTATATGGAAAAATTGCAATAAAATTAATAAATTCGAAACAAGTTAAAGTAACATATTTATTAGTTTAGAAGTTACACATACATGTAATTCCATTTTATTAATGTTTATCTCATTCTAGTTATGATCAGATTGATATAAAATTATTTTTTACAGTGTATTTATTTTAAGGAGTTTCCTATTTCTTTTATGGATAGTAATGAAAACCCGAGGTCTGGTTTTTGTTACGACCTTTAGTTCTCTGGGTATGATATTTGTGAGTATAATTGGATGTATTCTTCTTGTCAAGCCGAATATGCGAGAAAGTAATTAGATAAACTAGATATTAATGAAATCAATAAAACTTTCAAAGTTTTTATTTGATTAAAATATACTAATGGAATATAAATTTGTTATATCCTGATAGGCGCTCTGATTATGTGTTTTCGGTCTCGGAGTTATGATATGGGCAAGAGTCGAGATAATACCAATACTGAAGAGACAACTCCAAGGACATCTGTTGAACCAACCAGAGGAGAAAGATGGATGATGCAACTATCATTACTTAATCCTAAATAAAATTTTGAAAATGAGAAACACTAGATTTCTTACTTGTCCAAACATCATCCAGTGTCTTGGTCATATTTATGATAAACACAACCGATGTAAATTATTGGTCCTTTTATTATTAGTGATTAAAATGGTATTTCTCAAACTTATGCATGCACGCACATATATTTACTAAAAATTGAAAAGACATATTTAATATTAATATATTTAAATATTTTCTTAGGCATCTACTCTTCATGCATATCCGGTCGGTAGCATTGTCTCTCTCTCAGGTATAAGTTGGATCGGAGTAATTCCAGGGGCAACATTAGCCTCTTTGGTCGAATGGAGAAGTCCCATAATATGGTCTATAAATGCTGGTATAAGTCTAGTGTTAGCTCTCTATATGGAAAAATTGCAATAAATTAATAAATTCGAAACAAGTTAAAGTAACATATTTATTAGTTTAGAAGTTACACATACATGTAATTCCATTTTTATTAATGTTTTATCTCATTCTAGTTATGATCAGATTGATATAAAATTATTTTTACAGTGTATTTTATTTTAAGGAGTTTCCTATTTTCTTCTATGGATAGTAATGAAAACCCGAGGTCTGGTTTTGTTACGACCTTTAGTTCTCTGGGTATGATATTTGTGAGTATAATTGGATGTATTCTTCTTGTCAAGCCGAATATGCGAGAAAGTAATTAGATAAACTAGATATTAATGAAATCAATAAAACTTTCAAAGTTTTTATTTGATTAAAATATACTAATGGAATATAAATTTGTTATATCCTGATAGGCGCTCTGATTATGTGTTTCGGTCTCGGAGTTATGATATGGGCAAGAGTCGAGATAATACCAATACTGAAGAGACAACTCCAAGGACATCTGTTGAACCAACCAGAGGAGAAAGATGGATGATGCAACTATCATTACTTAATCCTTAAATAAAATTTTGAAAATGAGAAACACTAGATTTCTTACTTGTCCAAACATCATCCAGTGTCTTGGTCATATTTATGATAAACACAACCGATGTAAATTTTATTGGTCCTTTTATTATTAGTGATTAAAATGGTATTTCTCAAACTTATGCATGCACGCACATATATTTACTAAAAATTGAAAAGACATATTTAATATTAATATAATTATATATTTTCTTAGGCATCTACTCTTGATGCATATCCGGTCGGTAGCATTGTCTCTCTCTTCAGGTATAAGTTGGATCAGAGTAATTCCAGGGGCAACATTAGCCTCTTTGGTCGAATGGAGAAGTCCCATAATATAGTCTATAAATGCTGGTATAAGTCTAGTGTTAGCTCTTTATATGGAAAAATTGCAACAAAATTAATAAATTCGAAACAAGTTAAAGTAACATATTTATTAGTTTAGAAGTTACACATACATGTAATTCCATTTTTATTAATGTTTTATCTCATTCTAGTTATGATCAGATTGATATAAAATTATTTTTTCAGTGTATTTTATTTTAAGGAGTTTCCTATTTTCTTTTATGGATAGTAATGAAAACCCGAGGTCTAGTTTTTGTTACGACCTTTAGTTCTCTGGGTATGATATTTGTGAGTATAATTGGATGTATTCTTCTTGTCAAGCCGAATATGCGAAAAAGTAATTAGATAAACTAGATATTAATGAAATCAATAAAACTTTCAAAGTTTTTATTTGATTAAAATATACTATTGGAATATAAATTTGTTATATCCTGATAGGCGCTCTGATTATGTGTTTCGGTCTCGGAGTTATGATATGGGCAAGAGTCGAGATAATACCAATACTGAAGAGACAACTCCAAGGACATCTGTTGAACCAACCAGAGGAGAAAGATGGATGATGCAACTATCATTACTTAATCCTATAATAAAATTTTGAAAATGAGAAACACTAGATTTCTTACTTGTCCAAACATCATCCAGTGTCTTGGTCATATTTATGATAAACACAACCGATGTAAATTTTATTGGTCCTTTTATTATTAGTGATTAAAATGGTATTTCTCAAACTTATGCATGCACGCACATATATTTACTAAAAATTGAAAAGACATATTTAATATTAATATAATTATATATTTTCTTAGGCATCTACTCTTCATGCATATCCGGTCGGTAGCATTGTCTCTCTCTTCAGGTATAAGTTGGATCAGAGTAATTCCAGGGGCAACATTAGCCTCTTTGGTCGAATGGAGAAGTCCCATAATATGGTCTATAAATGCTGGTATAAGTCTAGTGTTAGCTCTCTATATGGAAAAATTGCAATAAAATTAATAAATTCGAAACAAGTTAAAGTAACATATTTATTAGTTTAGAAGTTACACATACATGTAATTCCATTTTTATTAATGTTTTATCTCATTCTAGTTATGATCAGATTGATATAAAATTATTTTTTTCAGTGTATTTTATTTTAAGGAGTTTCCTATTTTCTTTTATGGATAGTAATGAAAACCCGAGGTCTGGTTTTTGTTACGACCTTTAGTTCTCTGGGTATGATATTTGTGAGTATAATTGGATGTATTCTTCTTGTCAAGCCGAATATGCGAAAAAGTAATTAGATAAACTAGATATTAATGAAATCAATAAAACTTTCAAAGTTTTTATTTGATTAAAATATACTAATTGAATATAAATTTGTTATATCCTGATAGGCGCTCTGATTATGTGTTTCGGTCTCGGAGTTATGATATGGGCAAGAGTCGAGATAATACCAATACTGAAGAGACAACTCCAAGGACATCTGTTGAACCAACCAGAGGAGAAAGATGGATGATGCAACTATCATTACTTAATCCTATAATAAAATTTTGAAAATGAGAAACACTAGATTTCTTACTTGTCCAAACATCATCCAGTGTCTTGGTCATATTTATGATAAACACAACCGATGTAAATTTTATTGGTCCTTTTATTATTAGTGATTAAAATGGTATTTCTCAAACTTATGCATGCACGCACATATATTTACTAAAAATTGAAAAGACATATTTAATATTAATATAATTATATATTTTCTTAGGCATCTACTCTTGATGCATATCCGGTCGGTAGCATTGTCTCTCTCTTCAGGTATAAGTTGGATCAGAGTAATTCCAGGGGCAACATTAGCCTCTTTGGTCGAATGGAGAAGTCCCATAATATGGTCTATAAATGCTGGTATAAGTCTAGTGTTAGCTCTCTATATGGAAAAATTGCAATAAAATTAATAAATTCGAAACAAGTTAAAGTAACATATTTATTAGTTTAGAAGTTACACATACATGTAATTCCATTTTTATTAATGTTTTATCTCATTCTAGTTATGATCAGATTGATATAAAATTATTTTTTACAGTGTATTTTATTTTAAGGAGTTTCCTATTTTCTTTTATGGATAGTAATGAAAACCCGAGGTCTAGTTTTTGTTACGACCTTTAGTTCTCTGGGTATGATATTTGTGAGTATAATTGGATGTATTCTTCTTGTCAAGCCGAATATGCGAAAAAGTAATTAGATAAACTAGATATTAATGAAATCAATAAAACTTTCAAAGTTTTTATTTGATTAAAATATACTATTTGAATATAAATTTGTTATATCCTGATAGGCGCTCTGATTATGTGTTTCGGTCTCGGAGTTATGATATGGGCAAGAGTCGAGATAATACCAATACTGAAGAGACAACTCCAAGGACATCTGTTGAACCAACCAGAGGAGAAAGATGGATGATGCAACTATCATTACTTAATCCTTAAATAAAATTTTGAAAATGAGAAACACTAGATTTCTTACTTGTCCAAACATCATCCAGTGTCTTGGTCATATTTATGATAAACACAACCGATGTAAATTTTATTGGTCCTTTTATTATTAGTGATTAAAATGGTATTTCTCAAACTTATGCATGCACGCACATATATTTACTAAAAATTGAAAAGACATATTTAATATTAATATAATTAAATATTTTCTTAGGCATCTACTCTTCATGCATATCCGGTCGGTAGCATTGTCTCTCTCTTCAGGTATAAGTTGGATCGGAGTAATTCCAGGGGCAACATTAGCCTCTTTGGTCGAATGGAGAAGTCCCATAATATGGTCTATAAATGCTGGTATAAGTCTAGTGTTAGCTCTCTATATGGAAAAATTGCAACAAAATTAATAAATTCGAAACAAGTTAAAGTAACATATTTATTAGTTTAGAAGTTACACATACATGTAATTCCATTTTTATTAATGTTTTATCTCATTCTAGTTATGATCAGATTGATATAAAATTATTTTTTACAGTGTATTTTATTTTAAGGAGTTTCCTATTTTCTTCTATGGATAGTAATGAAAACCCGAGGTCTGGTTTTTGTTACGACCTTTAGTTCTCTGGGTATGATATTTGTGAGTATAATTGGATGTATTCTTCTTGTCAAGCCGAATATGCGAGAAAGTAATTAGATAAACTAGATATTAATGAAATCAATAAAACTTTCAAAGTTTTTATTTGATTAAAATATACTATTGGAATATAAATTTGTTATATCCTGATAGGCGCTCTGATTATGTGTTTCGGTCTCGGAGTTATGATATGGGCAAGAGTCGAGATAATACCAATACTGAAGAGACAACTCCAAGGACATCTGTTGAACCAACCAGAGGAGAAAGATGGATGATGCAACTATCATTACTTAATCCTATAATAAAATTTTGAAAATGAGAAACACTAGATTTCTTACTTGTCCAAACATCATCCAGTGTCTTGGTCATATTTATGATAAACACAACCGATGTAAATTTTATTGGTCCTTTTATTATTAGTGATTAAAATGGTATTTCTCAAACTTATGCATGCACGCACATATATTTACTAAAAATTGAAAAGACATATTTAATATTAATATAATTAAATATTTTCTTAGGCATCTACTCTTCATGCATATCCGGTCGGTAGCATTGTCTCTCTCTTCAGGTATAAGTTGGATCGGAGTAATTCCAGGGGCAACATTAGCCTCTTTGGTCGAATGGAGAAGTCCCATAATATGGTCTATAAATGCTGGTATAAGTCTAGTGTTAGCTCTTTATATGGAAAAATTGCAACAAAATTAATAAATTCGAAACAAGTTAAAGTAACATATTTATTAGTTTAGAAGTTACACATACATGTAATTCCATTTTTATTAATGTTTTATCTCATTCTAGTTATGATCAGATTGATATAAAATTATTTTTTACAGTGTATTTTATTTTAAGGAGTTTCCTATTTTCTTTTATGGATAGTAATGAAAACCCGAGGTCTGGTTTTTGTTACGACCTTTAGTTCTCTGGGTATGATATTTGTGAGTATAATTGGATGTATTCTTCTTGTCAAGCCGAATATGCGAGAAAGTAATTAGATAAACTAGATATTAATGAAATCAATAAAACTTTCAAAGTTTTTATTTGATTAAAATATACTAATTGAATATAAATTTGTTATATCCTGATAGGCGCTCTGATTATGTGTTTCGGTCTCGGAGTTATGATATGGGCAAGAGTCGAGATAATACCAATACTGAAGAGACAACTCCAAGGACATCTGTTGAACCAACCAGAGGAGAAAGATGGATGATGCAACTATCATTACTTAATCCTTAAATAAAATTTTGAAAATGAGAAACACTAGATTTCTTACTTGTCCAAACATCATCCAGTGTCTTGGTCATATTTATGATAAACACAACCGATGTAAATTTTATTGGTCCTTTTATTATTAGTGATTAAAATGGTATTTCTCAAACTTATGCATGCACGCACATATATTTACTAAAAATTGAAAAGACATATTTAATATTAATATAATTAAATATTTTCTTAGGCATCTACTCTTCATGCATATCCGGTCGGTAGCATTGTCTCTCTCTTCAGGTATAAGTTGGATCGGAGTAATTCCAGGGGCAACATTAGCCTCTTTGGTCGAATGGAGAAGTCCCATAATATGGTCTATAAATGCTGGTATAAGTCTAGTGTTAGCTCTCTATATGGAAAAATTGCAATAAAATTAATAAATTCGAAACAAGTTAAAGTAACATATTTATTAGTTTAGAAGTTACACATACATGTAATTCCATTTTTATTAATGTTTTATCTCATTCTAGTTATGATCAGATTGATATAAAATTATTTTTTACAGTGTATTTTATTTTAAGGAGTTTCCTATTTTCTTCTATGGATAGTAATGAAAACCCGAGGTCTGGTTTTTGTTACGACCTTTAGTTCTCTGGGTATGATATTTGTGAGTATAATTGGATGTATTCTTCTTGTCAAGCCGAATATGCGAGAAAGTAATTAGATAAACTAGATATTAATGAAATCAATAAAACTTTCAAAGTTTTTATTTGATTAAAATATACTAATTGAATATAAATTTGTTATATCCTGATAGGCGCTCTGATTATGTGTTTCGGTCTCGGAGTTATGATATGGGCAAGAGTCGAGATAATACCAATACTGAAGAGACAACTCCAAGGACATCTGTTGAACCAACCAGAGGAGAAAGATGGATGATGCAACTATCATTACTTAATCCTTAAATAAAATTTTGAAAATGAGAAACACTAGATTTCTTACTTGTCCAAACATCATCCAGTGTCTTGGTCATATTTATGATAAACACAACCGATGTAAATTTTATTGGTCCTTTTATTATTAGTGATTAAAATGGTATTTCTCAAACTTATGCATGCACGCACATATATTTACTAAAAATTGAAAAGACATATTTAATATTAATATAATTAAATATTTTCTTAGGCATCTACTCTTCATGCATATCCGGTCGGTAGCATTGTCTCTCTCTTCAGGTATAAGTTGGATCGGAGTAATTCCAGGGGCAACATTAGCCTCTTTGGTCGAATGGAGAAGTCCCATAATATGGTCTATAAATGCTGGTATAAGTCTAGTGTTAGCTCTCTATATGGAAAAATTGCAATAAAATTAATAAATTCGAAACAAGTTAAAGTAACATATTTATTAGTTTAGAAGTTACACATACATGTAATTCCA
Organism: Lathyrus oleraceus; assembly: GCF_024323335.1. NCBI lineage: Eukaryota > Viridiplantae > Streptophyta > Magnoliopsida > Fabales > Fabaceae > Lathyrus > Lathyrus oleraceus. The sequence continues at coordinate 8,102 of NW_026112479.1, forward strand.
TTTTTATTAATGTTTTATCTCATTCTAGTTATGATCAGATTGATATAAAATTATTTTTTACAGTGTATTTTATTTTAAGGAGTTTCCTATTTTCTTCTATGGATAGTAATGAAAACCCGAGGTCTGGTTTTTGTTACGACCTTTAGTTCTCTGGGTATGATATTTGTGAGTATAATTGGATGTATTCTTCTTGTCAAGCCGAATATGCGAGAAAGTAATTAGATAAACTAGATATTAATGAAATCAATAAAACTTTCAAAGTTTTTATTTGATTAAAATATACTAATGGAATATAAATTTGTTATATCCTGATAGGCGCTCTGATTATGTGTTTCGGTCTCGGAGTTATGATATGGGCAAGAGTCGAGATAATACCAATACTGAAGAGACAACTCCAAGGACATCTGTTGAACCAACCAGAGGAGAAAGATGGATGATGCAACTATCATTACTTAATCCTTAAATAAAATTTTGAAAATGAGAAACACTAGATTTCTTACTTGTCCAAACATCATCCAGTGTCTTGGTCATATTTATGATAAACACAACCGATGTAAATTTTATTGGTCCTTTTATTATTAGTGATTAAAATGGTATTTCTCAAACTTATGCATGCACGCACATATATTTACTAAAAATTGAAAAGACATATTTAATATTAATATAATTAAATATTTTCTTAGGCATCTACTCTTCATGCATATCCGGTCGGTAGCATTGTCTCTCTCTTCAGGTATAAGTTGGATCGGAGTAATTCCAGGGGCAACATTAGCCTCTTTGGTCGAATGGAGAAGTCCCATAATATGGTCTATAAATGCTGGTATAAGTCTAGTGTTAGCTCTCTATATGGAAAAATTGCAATAAAATTAATAAATTCGAAACAAGTTAAAGTAACATATTTATTAGTTTAGAAGTTACACATACATGTAATTCCATTTTTATTAATGTTTTATCTCATTCTAGTTATGATCAGATTGATATAAAATTATTTTTTACAGTGTATTTTATTTTAAGGAGTTTCCTATTTTCTTCTATGGATAGTAATGAAAACCCGAGGTCTGGTTTTTGTTACGACCTTTAGTTCTCTGGGTATGATATTTGTGAGTATAATTGGATGTATTCTTCTTGTCAAGCCGAATATGCGAGAAAGTAATTAGATAAACTAGATATTAATGAAATCAATAAAACTTTCAAAGTTTTTATTTGATTAAAATATACTAATGGAATATAAATTTGTTATATCCTGATAGGCGCTCTGATTATGTGTTTCGGTCTCGGAGTTATGATATGGGCAAGAGTCGAGATAATACCAATACTGAAGAGACAACTCCAAGGACATCTGTTGAACCAACCAGAGGAGAAAGATGGATGATGCAACTATCATTACTTAATCCTTAAATAAAATTTTGAAAATGAGAAACACTAGATTTCTTACTTGTCCAAACATCATCCAGTGTCTTGGTCATATTTATGATAAACACAACCGATGTAAATTTTATTGGTCCTTTTATTATTAGTGATTAAAATGGTATTTCTCAAACTTATGCATGCACGCACATATATTTACTAAAAATTGAAAAGACATATTTAATATTAATATAATTAAATATTTTCTTAGGCATCTACTCTTCATGCATATCCGGTCGGTAGCATTGTCTCTCTCTTCAGGTATAAGTTGGATCGGAGTAATTCCAGGGGCAACATTAGCCTCTTTGGTCGAATGGAGAAGTCCCATAATATGGTCTATAAATGCTGGTATAAGTCTAGTGTTAGCTCTCTATATGGAAAAATTGCAACAAAATTAATAAATTCGAAACAAGTTAAAGTAACATATTTATTAGTTTAGAAGTTACACATACATGTAATTCCATTTTTATTAATGTTTTATCTCATTCTAGTTATGATCAGATTGATATAAAATTATTTTTTACAGTGTATTTTATTTTAAGGAGTTTCCTATTTTCTTCTATGGATAGTAATGAAAACCCGAGGTCTGGTTTTTGTTACGACCTTTAGTTCTCTGGGTATGATATTTGTGAGTATAATTGGATGTATTCTTCTTGTCAAGCCGAATATGCGAGAAAGTAATTAGATAAACTAGATATTAATGAAATCAATAAAACTTTCAAAGTTTTTATTTGATTAAAATATACTAATGGAATATAAATTTGTTATATCCTGATAGGCGCTCTGATTATGTGTTTCGGTCTCGGAGTTATGATATGGGCAAGAGTCGAGATAATACCAATACTGAAGAGACAACTCCAAGGACATCTGTTGAACCAACCAGAGGAGAAAGATGGATGATGCAACTATCATTACTTAATCCTTAAATAAAATTTTGAAAATGAGAAACACTAGATTTCTTACTTGTCCAAACATCATCCAGTGTCTTGGTCATATTTATGATAAACACAACCGATGTAAATTTTATTGGTCCTTTTATTATTAGTGATTAAAATGGTATTTCTCAAACTTATGCATGCACGCACATATATTTACTAAAAATTGAAAAGACATATTTAATATTAATATAATTAAATATTTTCTTAGGCATCTACTCTTCATGCATATCCGGTCGGTAGCATTGTCTCTCTCTTCAGGTATAAGTTGGATCGGAGTAATTCCAGGGGCAACATTAGCCTCTTTGGTCGAATGGAGAAGTCCCATAATATGGTCTATAAATGCTGGTATAAGTCTAGTGTTAGCTCTCTATATGGAAAAATTGCAACAAAATTAATAAATTCGAAACAAGTTAAAGTAACATATTTATTAGTTTAGAAGTTACACATACATGTAATTCCATTTTTATTAATGTTTTATCTCATTCTAGTTATGATCAGATTGATATAAAATTATTTTTTACAGTGTATTTTATTTTAAGGAGTTTCCTATTTTCTTCTATGGATAGTAATGAAAACCCGAGGTCTGGTTTTTGTTACGACCTTTAGTTCTCTGGGTATGATATTTGTGAGTATAATTGGATGTATTCTTCTTGTCAAGCCGAATATGCGAGAAAGTAATTAGATAAACTAGATATTAATGAAATCAATAAAACTTTCAAAGTTTTTATTTGATTAAAATATACTAATGGAATATAAATTTGTTATATCCTGATAGGCGCTCTGATTATGTGTTTCGGTCTCGGAGTTATGATATGGGCAAGAGTCGAGATAATACCAATACTGAAGAGACAACTCCAAGGACATCTGTTGAACCAACCAGAGGAGAAAGATGGATGATGCAACTATCATTACTTAATCCTTAAATAAAATTTTGAAAATGAGAAACACTAGATTTCTTACTTGTCCAAACATCATCCAGTGTCTTGGTCATATTTATGATAAACACAACCGATGTAAATTTTATTGGTCCTTTTATTATTAGTGATTAAAATGGTATTTCTCAAACTTATGCATGCACGCACATATATTTACTAAAAATTGAAAAGACATATTTAATATTAATATAATTAAATATTTTCTTAGGCATCTACTCTTCATGCATATCCGGTCGGTAGCATTGTCTCTCTCTTCAGGTATAAGTTGGATCGGAGTAATTCCAGGGGCAACATTAGCCTCTTTGGTCGAATGGAGAAGTCCCATAATATGGTCTATAAATGCTGGTATAAGTCTAGTGTTAGCTCTCTATATGGAAAAATTGCAATAAAATTAATAAATTCGAAACAAGTTAAAGTAACATATTTATTAGTTTAGAAGTTACACATACATGTAATTCCATTTTTATTAATGTTTTATCTCATTCTAGTTATGATCAGATTGATATAAAATTATTTTTTACAGTGTATTTTATTTTAAGGAGTTTCCTATTTTCTTCTATGGATAGTAATGAAAACCCGAGGTCTGGTTTTTGTTACGACCTTTAGTTCTCTGGGTATGATATTTGTGAGTATAATTGGATGTATTCTTCTTGTCAAGCCGAATATGCGAGAAAGTAATTAGATAAACTAGATATTAATGAAATCAATAAAACTTTCAAAGTTTTTATTTGATTAAAATATACTAATGGAATATAAATTTGTTATATCCTGATAGGCGCTCTGATTATGTGTTTCGGTCTCGGAGTTATGATATGGGCAAGAGTCGAGATAATACCAATACTGAAGAGACAACTCCAAGGACATCTGTTGAACCAACCAGAGGAGAAAGATGGATGATGCAACTATCATTACTTAATCCTTAAATAAAATTTTGAAAATGAGAAACACTAGATTTCTTACTTGTCCAAACATCATCCAGTGTCTTGGTCATATTTATGATAAACACAACCGATGTAAATTTTATTGGTCCTTTTATTATTAGTGATTAAAATGGTATTTCTCAAACTTATGCATGCACGCACATATATTTACTAAAAATTGAAAAGACATATTTAATATTAATATAATTAAATATTTTCTTAGGCATCTACTCTTCATGCATATCCGGTCGGTAGCATTGTCTCTCTCTTCAGGTATAAGTTGGATCGGAGTAATTCCAGGGGCAACATTAGCCTCTTTGGTCGAATGGAGAAGTCCCATAATATGGTCTATAAATGCTGGTATAAGTCTAGTGTTAGCTCTCTATATGGAAAAATTGCAATAAAATTAATAAATTCGAAACAAGTTAAAGTAACATATTTATTAGTTTAGAAGTTACACATACATGTAATTCCATTTTTATTAATGTTTTATCTCATTCTAGTTATGATCAGATTGATATAAAATTATTTTTTACAGTGTATTTTATTTTAAGGAGTTTCCTATTTTCTTCTATGGATAGTAATGAAAACCCGAGGTCTGGTTTTTGTTACGACCTTTAGTTCTCTGGGTATGATATTTGTGAGTATAATTGGATGTATTCTTCTTGTCAAGCCGAATATGCGAGAAAGTAATTAGATAAACTAGATATTAATGAAATCAATAAAACTTTCAAAGTTTTTATTTGATTAAAATATACTAATGGAATATAAATTTGTTATATCCTGATAGGCGCTCTGATTATGTGTTTCGGTCTCGGAGTTATGATATGGGCAAGAGTCGAGATAATACCAATACTGAAGAGACAACTCCAAGGACATCTGTTGAACCAACCAGAGGAGAAAGATGGATGATGCAACTATCATTACTTAATCCTTAAATAAAATTTTGAAAATGAGAAACACTAGATTTCTTACTTGTCCAAACATCATCCAGTGTCTTGGTCATATTTATGATAAACACAACCGATGTAAATTTTATTGGTCCTTTTATTATTAGTGATTAAAATGGTATTTCTCAAACTTATGCATGCACGCACATATATTTACTAAAAATTGAAAAGACATATTTAATATTAATATAATTAAATATTTTCTTAGGCATCTACTCTTCATGCATATCCGGTCGGTAGCATTGTCTCTCTCTTCAGGTATAAGTTGGATCGGAGTAATTCCAGGGGCAACATTAGCCTCTTTGGTCGAATGGAGAAGTCCCATAATATGGTCTATAAATGCTGGTATAAGTCTAGTGTTAGCTCTCTATATGGAAAAATTGCAATAAAATTAATAAATTCGAAACAAGTTAAAGTAACATATTTATTAGTTTAGAAGTTACACATACATGTAATTCCATTTTTATTAATGTTTTATCTCATTCTAGTTATGATCAGATTGATATAAAATTATTTTTTACAGTGTATTTTATTTTAAGGAGTTTCCTATTTTCTTCTATGGATAGTAATGAAAACCCGAGGTCTGGTTTTTGTTACGACCTTTAGTTCTCTGGGTATGATATTTGTGAGTATAATTGGATGTATTCTTCTTGTCAAGCCGAATATGCGAGAAAGTAATTAGATAAACTAGATATTAATGAAATCAATAAAACTTTCAAAGTTTTTATTTGATTAAAATATACTAATGGAATATAAATTTGTTATATCCTGATAGGCGCTCTGATTATGTGTTTCGGTCTCGGAGTTATGATATGGGCAAGAGTCGAGATAATACCAATACTGAAGAGACAACTCCAAGGACATCTGTTGAACCAACCAGAGGAGAAAGATGGATGATGCAACTATCATTACTTAATCCTTAAATAAAATTTTGAAAATGAGAAACACTAGATTTCTTACTTGTCCAAACATCATCCAGTGTCTTGGTCATATTTATGATAAACACAACCGATGTAAATTTTATTGGTCCTTTTATTATTAGTGATTAAAATGGTATTTCTCAAACTTATGCATGCACGCACATATATTTACTAAAAATTGAAAAGACATATTTAATATTAATATAATTAAATATTTTCTTAGGCATCTACTCTTCATGCATATCCGGTCGGTAGCATTGTCTCTCTCTTCAGGTATAAGTTGGATCGGAGTAATTCCAGGGGCAACATTAGCCTCTTTGGTCGAATGGAGAAGTCCCATAATATGGTCTATAAATGCTGGTATAAGTCTAGTGTTAGCTCTCTATATGGAAAAATTGCAATAAAATTAATAAATTCGAAACAAGTTAAAGTAACATATTTATTAGTTTAGAAGTTACACATACATGTAATTCCATTTTTATTAATGTTTTATCTCATTCTAGTTATGATCAGATTGATATAAAATTATTTTTTACAGTGTATTTTATTTTAAGGAGTTTCCTATTTTCTTCTATGGATAGTAATGAAAACCCGAGGTCTGGTTTTTGTTACGACCTTTAGTTCTCTGGGTATGATATTTGTGAGTATAATTGGATGTATTCTTCTTGTCAAGCCGAATATGCGAGAAAGTAATTAGATAAACTAGATATTAATGAAATCAATAAAACTTTCAAAGTTTTTATTTGATTAAAATATACTAATGGAATATAAATTTGTTATATCCTGATAGGCGCTCTGATTATGTGTTTCGGTCTCGGAGTTATGATATGGGCAAGAGTCGAGATAATACCAATACTGAAGAGACAACTCCAAGGACATCTGTTGAACCAACCAGAGGAGAAAGATGGATGATGCAACTATCATTACTTAATCCTTAAATAAAATTTTGAAAATGAGAAACACTAGATTTCTTACTTGTCCAAACATCATCCAGTGTCTTGGTCATATTTATGATAAACACAACCGATGTAAATTTTATTGGTCCTTTTATTATTAGTGATTAAAATGGTATTTCTCAAACTTATGCATGCACGCACATATATTTACTAAAAATTGAAAAGACATATTTAATATTAATATAATTAAATATTTTCTTAGGCATCTACTCTTCATGCATATCCGGTCGGTAGCATTGTCTCTCTCTTCAGGTATAAGTTGGATCGGAGTAATTCCAGGGGCAACATTAGCCTCTTTGGTCGAATGGAGAAGTCCCATAATATGGTCTATAAATGCTGGTATAAGTCTAGTGTTAGCTCTCTATATGGAAAAATTGCAATAAAATTAATAAATTCGAAACAAGTTAAAGTAACATATTTATTAGTTTAGAAGTTACACATACATGTAATTCCATTTTTATTAATGTTTTATCTCATTCTAGTTATGATCAGATTGATATAAAATTATTTTTTACAGTGTATTTTATTTTAAGGAGTTTCCTATTTTCTTCTATGGATAGTAATGAAAACCCGAGGTCTGGTTTTTGTTACGACCTTTAGTTCTCTGGGTATGATATTTGTGAGTATAATTGGATGTATTCTTCTTGTCAAGCCGAATATGCGAGAAAGTAATTAGATAAACTAGATATTAATGAAATCAATAAAACTTTCAAAGTTTTTATTTGATTAAAATATACTAATGGAATATAAATTTGTTATATCCTGATAGGCGCTCTGATTATGTGTTTCGGTCTCGGAGTTATGATATGGGCAAGAGTCGAGATAATACCAATACTGAAGAGACAACTCCAAGGACATCTGTTGAACCAACCAGAGGAGAAAGATGGATGATGCAACTATCATTACTTAATCCTTAAATAAAATTTTGAAAATGAGAAACACTAGATTTCTTACTTGTCCAAACATCATCCAGTGTCTTGGTCATATTTATGATAAACACAACCGATGTAAATTTTATTGGTCCTTTTATTATTAGTGATTAAAATGGTATTTCTCAAACTTATGCATGCACGCACATATATTTACTAAAAATTGAAAAGACATATTTAATATTAATATAATTAAATATTTTCTTAGGCATCTACTCTTCATGCATATCCGGTCGGTAGCATTGTCTCTCTCTTCAGGTATAAGTTGGATCGGAGTAATTCCAGGGGCAACATTAGCCTCTTTGGTCGAATGGAGAAGTCCCATAATATGGTCTATAAATGCTGGTATAAGTCTAGTGTTAGCTCTCTATATGGAAAAATTGCAATAAAATTAATAAATTCGAAACAAGTTAAAGTAACATATTTATTAGTTTAGAAGTTACACATACATGTAATTCCATTTTTATTAATGTTTTATCTCATTCTAGTTATGATCAGATTGATATAAAATTATTTTTTACAGTGTATTTTATTTTAAGGAGTTTCCTATTTTCTTCTATGGATAGTAATGAAAACCCGAGGTCTGGTTTTTGTTACGACCTTTAGTTCTCTGGGTATGATATTTGTGAGTATAATTGGATGTATTCTTCTTGTCAAGCCGAATATGCGAGAAAGTAATTAGATAAACTAGATATTAATGAAATCAATAAAACTTTCAAAGTTTTTATTTGATTAAAATATACTAATGGAATATAAATTTGTTATATCCTGATAGGCGCTCTGATTATGTGTTTCGGTCTCGGAGTTATGATATGGGCAAGAGTCGAGATAATACCAATACTGAAGAGACAACTCCAAGGACATCTGTTGAACCAACCAGAGGAGAAAGATGGATGATGCAACTATCATTACTTAATCCTTAAATAAAATTTTGAAAATGAGAAACACTAGATTTCTTACTTGTCCAAACATCATCCAGTGTCTTGGTCATATTTATGATAAACACAACCGATGTAAATTTTATTGGTCCTTTTATTATTAGTGATTAAAATGGTATTTCTCAAACTTATGCATGCACGCACATATATTTACTAAAAATTGAAAAGACATATTTAATATTAATATAATTAAATATTTTCTTAGGCATCTACTCTTCATGCATATCCGGTCGGTAGCATTGTCTCTCTCTTCAGGTATAAGTTGGATCGGAGTAATTCCAGGGGCAACATTAGCCTCTTTGGTCGAATGGAGAAGTCCCATAATATGGTCTATAAATGCTGGTATAAGTCTAGTGTTAGCTCTCTATATGGAAAAATTGCAATAAAATTAATAAATTCGAAACAAGTTAAAGTAACATATTTATTAGTTTAGAAGTTACACATACATGTAATTCCATTTTTATTAATGTTTTATCTCATTCTAGTTATGATCAGATTGATATAAAATTATTTTTTACAGTGTATTTTATTTTAAGGAGTTTCCTATTTTCTTCTATGGATAGTAATGAAAACCCGAGGTCTGGTTTTTGTTACGACCTTTAGTTCTCTGGGTATGATATTTGTGAGTATAATTGGATGTATTCTTCTTGTCAAGCCGAATATGCGAGAAAGTAATTAGATAAACTAGATATTAATGAAATCAATAAAACTTTCAAAGTTTTTATTTGATTAAAATATACTAATGGAATATAAATTTGTTATATCCTGATAGGCGCTCTGATTATGTGTTTCGGTCTCGGAGTTATGATATGGGCAAGAGTCGAGATAATACCAATACTGAAGAGACAACTCCAAGGACATCTGTTGAACCAACCAGAGGAGAAAGATGGATGATGCAACTATCATTACTTAATCCTTAAATAAAATTTTGAAAATGAGAAACACTAGATTTCTTACTTGTCCAAACATCATCCAGTGTCTTGGTCATATTTATGATAAACACAACCGATGTAAATTTTATTGGTCCTTTTATTATTAGTGATTAAAATGGTATTTCTCAAACTTATGCATGCACGCACATATATTTACTAAAAATTGAAAAGACATATTTAATATTAATATAATTAAATATTTTCTTAGGCATCTACTCTTCATGCATATCCGGTCGGTAGCATTGTCTCTCTCTTCAGGTATAAGTTGGATCGGAGTAATTCCAGGGGCAACATTAGCCTCTTTGGTCGAATGGAGAAGTCCCATAATATGGTCTATAAATGCTGGTATAAGTCTAGTGTTAGCTCTTTATATGGAAAAATTGCAACAAAATTAATAAATTCGAAACAAGTTAAAGTAACATATTTATTAGTTTAGAAGTTACACATACATGTAATTCCATTTTTATTAATGTTTTATCTCATTCTAGTTATGATCAGATTGATATAAAATTATTTTTTACAGTGTATTTTATTTTAAGGAGTTTCCTATTTTCTTCTATGGATAGTAATGAAAACCCGAGGTCTGGTTTTTGTTACGACCTTTAGTTCTCTGGGTATGATATTTGTGAGTATAATTGGATGTATTCTTCTTGTCAAGCCGAATATGCGAGAAAGTAATTAGATAAACTAGATATTAATGAAATCAATAAAACTTTCAAAGTTTTTATTTGATTAAAATATACTAATGGAATATAAATTTGTTATATCCTGATAGGCGCTCTGATTATGTGTTTCGGTCTCGGAGTTATGATATGGGCAAGAGTCGAGATAATACCAATACTGAAGAGACAACTCCAAGGACATCTGTTGAACCAACCAGAGGAGAAAGATGGATGATGCAACTATCATTACTTAATCCTTAAATAAAATTTTGAAAATGAGAAACACTAGATTTCTTACTTGTCCAAACATCATCCAGTGTCTTGGTCATATTTATGATAAACACAACCGATGTAAATTTTATTGGTCCTTTTATTATTAGTGATTAAAATGGTATTTCTCAAACTTATGCATGCACGCACATATATTTACTAAAAATTGAAAAGACATATTTAATATTAATATAATTAAATATTTTCTTAGGCATCTACTCTTCATGCATATCCGGTCGGTAGCATTGTCTCTCTCTTCAGGTATAAGTTGGATCGGAGTAATTCCAGGGGCAACATTAGCCTCTTTGGTCGAATGGAGAAGTCCCATAATATGGTCTATAAATGCTGGTATAAGTCTAGTGTTAGCTCTCTATATGGAAAAATTGCAATAAAATTAATAAATTCGAAACAAGTTAAAGTAACATATTTATTAGTTTAGAAGTTACACATACATGTAATTCCATTTTTATTAATGTTTTATCTCATTCTAGTTATGATCAGATTGATATAAAATTATTTTTTACAGTGTATTTTATTTTAAGGAGTTTCCTATTTTCTTCTATGGATAGTAATGAAAACCCGAGGTCTGGTTTTTGTTACGACCTTTAGTTCTCTGGGTATGATATTTGTGAGTATAATTGGATGTATTCTTCTTGTCAAGCCGAATATGCGAGAAAGTAATTAGATAAACTAGATATTAATGAAATCAATAAAACTTTCAAAGTTTTTATTTGATTAAAATATACTAATGGAATATAAATTTGTTATATCCTGATAGGCGCTCTGATTATGTGTTTCGGTCTCGGAGTTATGATATGGGCAAGAGTCGAGATAATACCAATACTGAAGAGACAACTCCAAGGACATCTGTTGAACCAACCAGAGGAGAAAGATGGATGATGCAACTATCATTACTTAATCCTTAAATAAAATTTTGAAAATGAGAAACACTAGATTTCTTACTTGTCCAAACATCATCCAGTGTCTTGGTCATATTTATGATAAACACAACCGATGTAAATTTTATTGGTCCTTTTATTATTAGTGATTAAAATGGTATTTCTCAAACTTATGCATGCACGCACATATATTTACTAAAAATTGAAAAGACATATTTAATATTAATATAATTAAATATTTTCTTAGGCATCTACTCTTCATGCATATCCGGTCGGTAGCATTGTCTCTCTCTTCAGGTATAAGTTGGATCGGAGTAATTCCAGGGGCAACATTAGCCTCTTTGGTCGAATGGAGAAGTCCCATAATATGGTCTATAAATGCTGGTATAAGTCTAGTGTTAGCTCTCTATATGGAAAAATTGCAATAAAATTAATAAATTCGAAACAAGTTAAAGTAACATATTTATTAGTTTAGAAGTTACACATACATGTAATTCCATTTTTATTAATGTTTTATCTCATTCTAGTTATGATCAGATTGATATAAAATTATTTTTTACAGTGTATTTTATTTTAAGGAGTTTCCTATTTTCTTCTATGGATAGTAATGAAAACCCGAGGTCTGGTTTTTGTTACGACCTTTAGTTCTCTGGGTATGATATTTGTGAGTATAATTGGATGTATTCTTCTTGTCAAGCCGAATATGCGAGAAAGTAATTAGATAAACTAGATATTAATGAAATCAATAAAACTTTCAAAGTTTTTATTTGATTAAAATATACTAATGGAATATAAATTTGTTATATCCTGATAGGCGCTCTGATTATGTGTTTCGGTCTCGGAGTTATGATATGGGCAAGAGTCGAGATAATACCAATACTGAAGAGACAACTCCAAGGACATCTGTTGAACCAACCAGAGGAGAAAGATGGATGATGCAACTATCATTACTTAATCCTTAAATAAAATTTTGAAAATGAGAAACACTAGATTTCTTACTTGTCCAAACATCATCCAGTGTCTTGGTCATATTTATGATAAACACAACCGATGTAAATTTTATTGGTCCTTTTATTATTAGTGATTAAAATGGTATTTCTCAAACTTATGCATGCACGCACATATATTTACTAAAAATTGAAAAGACATATTTAATATTAATATAATTAAATATTTTCTTAGGCATCTACTCTTCATGCATATCCGGTCGGTAGCATTGTCTCTCTCTTCAGGTATAAGTTGGATCGGAGTAATTCCAGGGGCAACATTAGCCTCTTTGGTCGAATGGAGAAGTCCCATAATATGGTCTATAAATGCTGGTATAAGTCTAGTGTTAGCTCTCTATATGGAAAAATTGCAATAAAATTAATAAATTCGAAACAAGTTAAAGTAACATATTTATTAGTTTAGAAGTTACACATACATGTAATTCCATTTTTATTAATGTTTTATCTCATTCTAGTTATGATCAGATTGATATAAAATTATTTTTTACAGTGTATTTTATTTTAAGGAGTTTCCTATTTTCTTCTATGGATAGTAATGAAAACCCGAGGTCTGGTTTTTGTTACGACCTTTAGTTCTCTGGGTATGATATTTGTGAGTATAATTGGATGTATTCTTCTTGTCAAGCCGAATATGCGAGAAAGTAATTAGATAAACTAGATATTAATGAAATCAATAAAACTTTCAAAGTTTTTATTTGATTAAAATATACTAATGGAATATAAATTTGTTATATCCTGATAGGCGCTCTGATTATGTGTTTCGGTCTCGGAGTTATGATATGGGCAAGAGTCGAGATAATACCAATACTGAAGAGACAACTCCAAGGACATCTGTTGAACCAACCAGAGGAGAAAGATGGATGATGCAACTATCATTACTTAATCCTTAAATAAATTTTGAAAATGAGAAACACTAGATTTCTTACTTGTCCAAACATCATCCAGTGTCTTGGTCATATTTATGATAAACACAACCGATGTAAATTTTATTGGTCCTTTTATTATTAGTGATTAAAATGGTATTTCTCAAACTTATGCATGCACGCACATATATTTACTAAAAATTGAAAATACATATTTAATATTAATATAATTAAATATTTTCTTAGGCATCTACTCTTCATGCATATCCGGTCGGTAGCATTGTCTCTCTCTTCAGGTATAAGTTGGATCGGAGTAATTCCAGGGGCAACATTAGCCTCTTTGGTCGAATGGAGAAGTCCCATAATATGGTCTATAAATGCTGGTATAAGTCTAGTGTTAGCTCTTATATGGAAAAATTGCAACAAAATTAATAAATTCGAAACAAGTTAAAGTAAGATATTTATTAGTTTAGAAGTTACACATACATGTAATTCCATTTTTATTAATGTTTTATCTCATTCTAGTTATGATCAGATTGATATAAAATTATTTTTTACAGTGTATTTTATTTTAAGGAGTTTCCTATTTTCTTCTATGGATAGTAATGAAAACCCGAGGTCTGGTTTTTGTTACGACCTTTAGTTCTCTGGGTATGATATTTGTGAGTATAATTCGATGTATTCTTCTTGTCAAGCCGAATATGCGAGAAAGTAATTAGATAAACTAGATATTAATGAAATCAATAAAACTTTCAAAGTTTTTATTTGATTAAAATATACTAATGGAATATAAATTTGTTATATCCTGATAGGCGCTCTGATTATGTGTTTCGGTCTCGGAGTTATGATATGGGCAAGAGTCGAGATAATACCAATACTGAAGAGACAACTCCAAGGACATCTGTTGAACCAACCAGAGGAGAAAGATGGATGATGCAACTATCATTACTTAATCCTTAAATAAAATTTTGAAAATGAGAAACACTAGATTTCTTACTTGTCCAAACATCATCCAGTGTCTTGGTCATATTTATGATAAACACAACCGATGTAAATTTTATTGGTCCTTTTATTATTAGTGATTAAAATGGTATTTCTCAAACTTATGCATGCACGCACATATATTTACTAAAAATTGAAAATACATATTTAATATTAATATAATTAAATATTTTCTTAGGCATCTACTCTTCATGCATATCTGGTCGGTAGCATTGTCTCTCTCTTCAGGTATAAGTGGATCGGAGTAATTCCAGGGGCAACATTAGCCTCTTTGGTCGAATGGAGAAGTCCCATAATATGGTCTATAAATGCTGGTATAAGTCTAGTGTTAGCTCTTTATATGGAAAAATTGCAACAAAATTAATAAATTCGAAACAAGTTAAAGTAACATATTTATTAGTTTAGAAGTTACACATACATGTAATTCCATTTTTATTAATGTTTTATCTCATTCTAGTTATGATCAGATTGATATAAAATTATTTTTTACAGTGTATTTTATTTTAAGGAGTTTCCTATTTTCTTCTTTGGATAGTAATGAAAACCCGAGGTCTGGTTTTTGTTACGACCTTTAGTTCTCTGGGTATGATATTTGTGAGTATAATTGGATGTATTCTTCTTGTCAAGCCGAATATGCGAGAAAGTAATTAGATAAACTAGATATTAATGAAATCAATAAAACTTTCAAAGTTTTTATTTGATTAAAATATACTAATGGAATATAAATTTGTTATATCCTGATAGGCGCTCTGATTATGTGTTTCGGTCTCGGAGTTATGATATGGGCAAGAGTCGAGATAATACCAATACTGAAGAGACAACTCCAAGGACATCTGTTGAACCAACCAGAGGAGAAAGATGGATGATGCAACTATCATTACTTAATCCTTAAATAAAATTTTGAAAATGAGAAACACTAGATTTCTTACTTGTCCAAACATCATCCAGTGTCTTGGTCATATTTATGATAAACACAACCGATGTAAATTTTATTGGTCCTTTTATTATTAGTGATTAAAATGGTATTTCTCAAACTTATGCATGCACGCACATATATTTACTAAAAATTGAAAATACATATTTAATATTAATATAATTAAATATTTTCTTAGGCATCTACTCTTCATGCATATCCGGTCGGTAGCATTGTCTCTCTCTTCAGGTATAAGTTGGATCGGAGTAATTCCAGGGGCAACATTAGCCTCTTTGGTCGAATGGAGAAGTCCCATAATATGGTCTATAAATGCTGGTATAAGTCTAGTGTTAGCTCTTTATATGGAAAAATTGCAACAAAATTAATAAATTCGAAACAAGTTAAAGTAAGATATTTATTAGTTTAGAAGTTACACATACATGTAATTCCATTTTTATTAATGTTTTATCTCATTCTAGTTATGATCAGATTGATATAAAATTATTTTTTACAGTGTATTTTATTTTAAGGAGTTTCCTATTTTCTTCTATGGATAGTAATGAAAACCCGAGGTCTGGTTTTTGTTACGACCTTTAGTTCTCTGGGTATGATATTTGTGAGTATAATTCGATGTATTCTTCTTGTCAAGCCGAATATGCGAGAAAGTAATTAGATAAACTAGATATTAATGAAATCAATAAAACTTTCAAAGTTTTTATTTGATTAAAATATACTAATGGAATATAAATTTGTTATATCCTGATAGGCGCTCTGATTATGTGTTTCGGTCTCGGAGTTATGATATGGGCAAGAGTCGAGATAATACCAATACTGAAGAGACAACTCCAAGGACATCTGTTGAACCAACCAGAGGAGAAAGATGGATGATGCAACTATCATTACTTAATCCTTAAATAAAATTTTGAAAATGAGAAACACTAGATTTCTTACTTGTCCAAACATCATCCAGTGTCTTGGTCATATTTATGATAAACACAACCGATGTAAATTTTATTGGTCCTTTTATTATTAGTGATTAAAATGGTATTTCTCAAACTTATGCATGCACGCACATATATTTACTAAAAATTGAAAATACATATTTAATATTAATATAATTAAATATTTTCTTAGGCATCTACTCTTCATGCATATCTGGTCGGTAGCATTGTCTCTCTCTTCAGGTATAAGTGGGATCGGAGTAATTCCAGGGGCAACATTAGCCTCTTTGATCGAATGGAGAAGTCCCATAATATGGTCTATAAATGCTGGTATGAGTCTAGTGTTAGCTCTCTATATGGAAAAATTGCAATAAAATTAATAAATTCGAAACAAGTTAAAGTAACATATTTATTAGTTTAGAAGTTACACATACATGTAATTCCATTTTTATTAATGTTTTATCTCATTCTAGTTATGATCAGATTGATATAAAATTATTTTTTACAGTGTATTTTATTTTAAGGAGTTTCCTATTTTCTTCTATGGATAGTAATGAAAACTCGAGGTCTGGTTTTTGTTACGACCTTTAGTTCTTTGGGTATGATATTTGTGAGTATAATTAGATGTATTCTTCTCGTCAAGCCGAATATGCGAGAAAGTAATTAGATAAACTAGATATTAATGAAATCAATAAAACTTTCAAAGTTTTTATTTGATTAAAATATACTAATGGAAT
This sequence comes from Lathyrus oleraceus, assembly GCF_024323335.1. Classification (NCBI taxonomy): domain Eukaryota; kingdom Viridiplantae; phylum Streptophyta; class Magnoliopsida; order Fabales; family Fabaceae; genus Lathyrus; species Lathyrus oleraceus. The sequence goes on from NW_026112479.1 coordinate 25,221, forward strand.
ATAAATTTGTTATATCCTGATAGGCGCTCTGATTATGTGTTTCGGTCTCGGAGTTATGATATTGGCAAGAGTCGAGATAACACCAATACTGAAGAGACAACTCCAAGGACATCTGTTGAACCAACCAGAGGAGAAAGATGGATGATGCAACTATCATTACTTAATCCTTAAATAAAATTTTGAAAATGAGAAACACTAGATTTCTTACTTGTCCAAACATCATCCAGTGTCTTGGTCATATTTATGATAAACACAACTGATGTAAATTTTATTGGTCCTTTTATTATTAGTCATTAAAATGGTATTTCTCAAACTTATGCATGCACGCACATATATTTACTAAAAATTGAAAATACATATTTAATATTAATATAATTAAATATTTTCTTAGGCATCTACTCTTCATGCATATCCGGTCGGTAGCATTATCTCACTCTTCAGGTATAAGTGGGATCGGAGTAATTCCAGGGGCAACATTTGCCTCTTTGATCGAATGGAGAAGTCCCATAATATGGTCTATAAATGCTGGTATGAGTCTAGTGTTAGCTCTCTATATGGAAAAATTGCAACAAAATTAATAAATTCGAAACAAGTTAAAGTAAGATATTTATTAGTTTAGAAGTTACACATACATGTAATTCCATTTTTATTAATGTTTTATCTCATTCTAGTTATGATCAGATTGATATAAAATTATTTTTAAAAGTGTATTTTATTTTAAGGAGTTTCCTATTTTCTTCTATGGATAGTAATGAAAACCCGAGGTCTGGTTTTTGTTACGACCTTTAGTTCTCTGGGTATGATATTTGTGAGTACAATTGGATGTATTCTTCTTGTCAAGCCGAATATGCGAAAAAGTAATTAGATAAACTAGATATTAATGAAATCAATAAAACTTTCAGAGTTTTTATTTGACTAAAATATACTAATGGAATATAAATTTGTTATATCCTGATAGGCGCTCTGATTATGTGTTTCGGTCTCGGAGTTATGATATGGGCAAGAGTCGAGATAATACCAATACTGAAGAGACAAGTCCAAGGACATCTGTTGAACCAACCAGAGGAGAAAGATGGATGATGCAACTATCATTACTTAATCCTTAAATAAAATTTTGAAAATGAGAAACACTAGATTTCTTACTTGTCCAAACATCATCCAGTGTCTTGGTCATATTTATTATAAACACAACCGATGTAAATTTTATTAGTCATTTTATTATTAGTGATTAAAATGGTATTTCTCAAACTTATGCATGCACGCACATATATTTACTAAAAATTGAAAAGACATATTTAATATTAATATAATTAAATATTTTCTTAGGCATCTACTCTTCATGCATATCCGGTCGGTAGCATTGTCTCTCTCTGCAGGTATAAGTTGGATCGGAGTAATTCCAGGGGCAACATTAGCCTCTTTGGTCGAATGGAGAAGTCCCATAATATGGTCTATAAATGCTGGTATAAGTCTAGTGTTAGCTCTCTATATGGAAAAATTGCAATAAAATTAATAAATTCGAAACAAGTTAAAGTAACGTATTTATTAGTTTAGAAGTTCACATACATGTAATTCCATTTTTATTAATGTTTTATCTCATTCTAGTTATGATCAGATTGATATAAAATTATTTTTTACAGTGTATTTTATTTTAAAGAGTTTCATATTTTCTTCTATGGATAGTAATGAAAACCCGAGGTCTGGTTTTTGTTACGACCTTTAGTTCTCTGGGTATGATATTTGTGAGTATAATTCGATGTATTCTTCTTGTCAAGCCGAATATGCGAGAAAGTAATTAGATAAACTAGATATTAATGAAATCAATAAAACTTTCAAAGTTTTTATTTGATTAAAATATACTAATGGAATATAAATTTGTTATATCCTGATAGGCGCTCTGATTATGTGTTTCGGTCTCGGAGTTATGATATGGGCAAGAGTCGAGATAATACCAATACTGAAGAGACAACTCCAAGGACATCTGTTGAACCAACCAGAGGAGAAAGATGGATGATGCAACTATCATTACTTAATCCTTAAATAAAATTTTGAAAATGAGAAACACTAGATTTCTTACTTGTCCAAACATCATAGAGTGTCTTGGTCATATTTATGATAAACACAACCGATGTAAATTTTATTGGTCCTTTTATTATTAGTGATTAAAATGGTATTTCTCAAACTTATGCATGCACCCACATATATTTACTAAAAATGGAAAAGACATATTTAATATTGATATATTTAAATATTTTCTTAGGCATCTACTCTTCATGCATATCCGGTCGGTAGCATTGTCTCTCTCTTCAGGTATAAGTTGGAACGGAGTAATTCCAGGGGCAACATTAGCCTCTTTGGTCGAATGGAGAAGTCCCATAATATGGTCTATAAATGCTGGTATAAGTCTAGTGTTAGCTCTCTATATGGAAAAATTGCAATAAAATTAATAATCTCGAAACAAGTTAAAGTAATATATTTATTAGTTTAGAAGTTACACATACATGTAATTCCATTTTTATTAATGTTTTATCTCATTCTAGTTATGATCAGATTGATATAAAATTATTTTTTACAGTGTATTTTATTTTAAGGAGTTTCCTATTTTCTTCTATGGATAGTAATGAAAACCCGAGGTCTGGTTTTTGTTACGACCTTTAGTTCTCTGGGTATGATATTTGTGAGTATAATTGGATGTATTCTTCTTGTCAAGCCGAATATGCGAGAAAGTAATTAGATAAACTAGATATTAATGAAATCAATAAAACTTTCAAAGTTTTTATTTGATTAAAATATACTAATGGAATATAAATTTGTTATATCCTGATAGGCGCTCTGATTATGTGTTTCGGTCTCGGAGTTATGATATGAGCAAGAGTCGAGATAATACCAATACTGAAGAGACAACTCCAAGGACGTCTGTTGAACCAACCAGAGGAGAAAGATGGATGATGCAACTATCATTACTTAATCCTTAAATAAAATTTTGAAAATGAGAAACACTAGATTTCTTACTTGTCCAAACATCATCCAGTGTCTTGGTCATATTTATGATAAACACAACCGATGTAAATTTTATTGGTCCTTTTATTATTAGTGATTAAAATGGTATTTCTCAAACTTATGCATGCACGCACATATATTTACTAAAAATTGAAAAGACATATTTAATATTAATATAATTAAATATTTTCTTAGGCATCTATCTTCATGCATATTCGGTCGGTAGCATTGTCTCTCTATTCAGGTATAAGTTGGATCGGAGTAATTCCAGGGGCAACATTAGCCTCTTTGGTCGAATGGAGAAGTCCCATAATATGGTCTATAAATGCTGGTATAAGTCTAGTGTTAGCTCTTTATATGGAAAAATTGCAACAAAATTAATAAATTCGAAACAAGTTAAAGTAAGATATTTATTAGTTTAGAAGTTACACATACATGTAATTCCATTTTTATTAATGTTTTATCTCATTCTAGTTATGATCAGATTGATATAAAATTATTTTTTACAGTGTATTTTATTTTAAGGAGTTTCCTATTTTCTTCTTTGGATAGTAATGAAAACCCGAGGTCTGGTTTTTGTTACGACCTTTAGTTCTCTGGGTATGATATTTGTGAGTATAATTGGATGTATTCTTCTTGTCAAGCCGAATATGCGAGAAAGTAATTAGATAAACTAGATATTATTGAAACAAATAAAACTTTCAAAGTTTTTATTTGATTAAAATATACTAATGGAATATAAATTTGTTATATCCTGATAGGAGCTCTGATTATGTGTGTCGGTCTCGGAGTTATGATATGGGCAACAGTCGAGATAATACCAATACTGAAGAGACAACTCCAAGGACGTCTGTTGAACCAACCAGAGGAGAAAGATGGATGATGCAACTATCATTACTTAATCCTTAAATAAAATTTTGAAAATGTGAAACACTAGATTTCTTACTTGTCCAAACATCATCCAGTGTCTTGGTCATATTTATTATAAACACAACCGATGTAAATTTTATTAGTCATTTTATTATTAGTGATTAAAATGGTATTTCTCAAACTTATGCATGCACGCACATATATTTACTAAAAATTGAAAAGACATATTTAATATTAATATAATTAAATATTTTCTTAGGCATCTACTCTTCATGCATATCCGGTCGGTAGCATTGTCTCTCTCTTCAGGTATAAGTTGGATCGGAGTAATTCCAGGGGCAACATTAGCCTCTTTGGTCGAATGGAGAAGTCCCATAATATGGTCTATAAATGCTGGTATAAGTCTAGTGTTAGCTCTCTATATGGAAAAATTGCAATAAAATTAATAAATTCGAAACAAGTTAAAGTAAGATATTTATTAGTTTAGAAGTTACACATACATGTAATTTCATTTTTATTAATGTTTTATCTCATTCTAGTTATGATCAGATTGATATAAAATTATTTTTTACAGTGTATTTTATTTTAAAGAGTTTCCTATTTTCTTCTATGGATAGTAATGAAAACCCGAGGTCTGGTTTTTGTTACGACCTTTAGTTCTCTGGGTATGATATTTGTGAGTATAATTCGATGTATTCTTCTTGTCAAGCCGAATATGCGAGAAAGTAATTAGATAAACTAGATATTAATGAAATCAATAAAACTTTCAAAGTTTTTATTTGATTAAAATATACTAATGGAATATGAATTTGTTATATCCTGATAGGCGCTCTGATTATGTGTTTCGGTCTCGGAGTTATGATATGGGCAAGAGTCGAGATAATACCAATACTGAAGAGACAACTCCAAGGACATCTGTTGAACCAACCAGAGGAGAAAGATGGATGATGCAACTATCATTACTTAATCCTTAAATAAAATTTTGAAAATGAGAAACACTAGATTTCTTACTTGTCCAAACATCATCCTGTGTCTTGGTCATATTTATGATAAACACAACCGATGTAAATTTTATTGGGCCTTTTATTATTAGTGATTAAAATGGTATTTCTCAAACTTATGCATGCACGCACATATATTTACTAAAAATTGAAAAGACATATTTAATATTGATATATTTAAATATTTTCTTAGGCATCTACTCTTCATGCATATCCGGTCGGTAGCATTGTCTCTCTCTTCAGGTATAAGTTGGAACGGAGTAATTCCAGGGGCAACATTAGCCTCTTTGGTCGAATGGAGAAGTCCCATAATATGGTCTATAAATGCTGGTATAAGTCTAGTGTTAGCTCTCTATATGGAAAAATTGCAATAAAATTAATAAATTCGAAACAAGTTAAAGTAATATATTTATTAGTTTAGAAGTTACACATACATGTAATTCCATTTTTATTAATGTTTTATCTCATTCTAGTTATGATCAGATTGATATAAAATTATTTTTTACAGTGTATTTTATTTTAAGGAGTTTCCTATTTTCTTCTATGGATAGTAATGAAAACCCGAGGTCTGGTTTTTGTTACGACCTTTAGTTCTCTGGGTATGATATTTGTGAGTACAATTGGATGTATTCTTCTTGTCAAGCCGAATATGCGAAAAAGTAATTAGATAAACTAGATATTAATGAAATCAATAAAACTTTCAGAGTTTTTATTTGACTAAAATATACTAATGGAATATAAATTTGTTATATCCTGATAGGCGCTCTGATTATGTGTTTCGGTCTCGGAGTTATGATATGGGCAAGAGTCGAGATAATACCAATACTGAAGACACAACTCCAAGGACATCTGTTGAACCAACCAGAGGAGAAAGATGGATGATGCAACTATCATTACTTAATCCTTAAATAAAATTTTGAAAATGAGAAACACTAGATTTCTTACTTGTCCAAACATCATCCAATGTCTTGGTCATATTTATTATAAACACAACCGATGTAAATTTTATTAGTCATTTTATTATTAGTGATTAAAATGGTATTTCTCAAACTTATGCATGCACGCACATATATTTACTAAAAATTGAAAAGACATATTTAATATTAATATAATTAAATATTTTCTTAGGCATCTACTCTTCATGCATATCCGGTCGGTAGCATTGTCTCTCTCTTCAGGTATAAGTTGGATCGGAGTAATTCCAGGGGCAACATTAGCCTCTTTGGTCGAATGGAGAAGTCCCATAATATGGTCTATAAATGCTGGTATAAGTCTAGTGTTAGCTCTCTATATGGAAAAATTGCAATAAAATTAATAAATTCGAAACAAGTTAAAGTAACATATTTATTAGTTTAGAAGTTCACATACATGTAATTCCATTTTTATTAATGTTTTATCTCATTCTAGTTATGATCAGATTGATATAAAATTATTTTTTACAGTGTATTTTATTTTAAAGAGTTTCCTATTTTCTTCTATGGATAGTAATGAAAACCCGAGGTCTGGTTTTTGTTACGACCTTTAGTTCTCTGGGTATGATATTTGTGAGTATAATTCGATGTATTCTTCTTGTCAAGCCGAATATGCGAGAAAGTAATTAGATAAACTAGATATTAATGAAATCAATAAAACTTTCAAAGTTTTTATTTGATTAAAATATACTAATGGAATATAAATTTGTTATATCCTGATAGGCGCTCTGATTATGTGTTTCGGTCTCGGAGTTATGATATGGGCAAGAGTCGAGATAATACCAATACTGAAGAGACAACTCCAAGGACATCTGTTGAACCAACCAGAGGAGAAAGATGGATGATGCAACTATCATTACTTAATCCTTAAATAAAATTTTGAAAATGAGAAACACTAGATTTCTTACTTGTCCAAACATCATAGAGTGTCTTGGTCATATTTATGATAAACACAACCGATGTAAATTTTATTGGTCCTTTTATTATTAGTGATTAAAATGGTATTTCTCAAACTTATGCATGCACCCACATATATTTACTAAAAATGGAAAAGACATATTTAATATTAATATAATTAAATATTTTGTTAGGCATCTACTCTTCATGCATATCCGGTCGGTAGCATTGTCTCTCTCTTCAGGTATAAGTGGGATCGGAGTAATTCCAGGGGCAACATTAGCCTCTTTGATCGAATGGAGAAGTCCCATAATATGGTCTATAAATGCTGGTATAAGTCTAGTGTTAGCTCTCTATATGGAAAAATTGCAACAAAATTAATAAATTCGAAACAAGTTAAAGTAACATATTTATTAGTTTAGAAGTTACACATACATGTAATTCCATTTTTATTAATGTTTTATCTCATTCTAGTTATGATCAGATTTATATAAAATTATTTTTTACAGTGTATTTTATTTTAAGGAGTTTCCTATTTTCTTCTATGGATAGTAATGAAAACCCGAGGTCTGGTTTTTGTTACAACCTTTAGTTCTCTGTGTCGCATCCTGCGAAAAATCAACCGGCGAGCCTAAAAATAAAAACACACAGAGCCGCCACTGCGCGTTATTTATCCCAAGATAGGGAAAGGAAACGCTCAGAGAAACCTGGAAAGACATGGTCTCGCGACCAGAGAGAAAAGGTTCGGGAGTCGGTTACGCGAGGGGAAGGTATTAGCACCCCTCACGTCCTAGGTACTCCTAGGGATCCACGTCCTAGAATACAGAATAGGTTGCTAAACATACATCACACACACACGCGGGGAACGCAGGTGGGGTTAAGAGGAACGAGCTCGATAAGGTATCGCACCTTATGCCTACATATCTTGTCTGGAACAAGAATCAGAGCCTCTGTAGTTCGGCTTACGCACGCCAAACAACACAAAACAAACAAACAAGCAAGAGTGGCAAACATGGAGCCCGACAACCACTGGATGGAATTACGTCGGCATCCGAACCAAAACACACTCAAAAGGGCAAACGTGGAACCCGACAGCCAATCACTGGGCTTACGTCGGCATCCGAGCCAAAACACACAATCAGATAACAAGTAAACACACGCAAAAAAGAAAAAGGTTGCCCGGAGTGGTCTCGCACGACCACCTGCCTACATACCTCGTCTGGCACGAGGATCAGGGCGATGTAGTTCCCCTGAAAGGGACTAAATTGCTAACCAGAAACCGGGGAAAGATACACAACTAGGGAGCTGAGACTCGAGCCTAATGTTGTCATGCATCGTTAACCCTAAGTTCGGTTTTCTATCCTACTTGCATAAGCAAACTAACCTAACCAGGAAAGAAGCTAGCACACAAGCATACAATCATATATCAACATTAAATGAGAACAGGCATCTCAAACAAACATGTCAATCAAATAATCACAAAACACCCACTATAACCAAACAAGAGGCTCAATCAATGGGGTTTGACCGCCGAAGCGAGTCGTCTGTACAGGCTGGTTTTGCTCTTAACCTTGCCATTACGAGGCTAAGGTGAAGCAGATGAAAGGATGAAGTGAGGATCAGACCTCACAGCTCATATCCCTAACCAGGGAGAGCTGACAAATGAGCATGGGTCCAGAATAGGGGAACCCTTCTATACTCAGTGACTCTGACTCAATGTGCACTGCACAGATCTTGGGCTTTTGATCTCAATGCTTCAACCATGTAATGGGAGCAAGGAGAAGACTCAACTGAAGAGTGGGGGGTAGACTGCATACCCCTACCTTCCACCAATTGCCTTCTTTGAAGGACTTTTCCTGCTTGGGCTTGAAAAATAAACATACACAAGCATTGCCTCTTAAGGAGGACTTCAGACAATTTGCCCGGCCCGGTAACAGCCGGGTCTCCAGACTACATGAAGTAAGAAAGTTATACCTCAAATGCAAGTTGCTTAAGCAAAGCAAAGCAATAGTTCACAAGGAACTGAGCAACTAAAGTACCTGGAAACAATCAAACTCAATCAGTAATCAATCAGACAAACTATACAGCAAACAATCAAACAGTTTAAACAATACAACACAAAGCAAGCTCAAGGCTTAAGCCCCAGCTCCAACACCTACAAAACAATGTTATGTTAGTGTACAAACATCCACAACATCAATTAAAATCAACTTGTATCATTCTCCGTGTACATTGCTTTTTTGATCCTGAAAAATCAAGCAAACATTAGCAACTAGACCACTAGGCCAAGCCTAGGGTCCAAAAGCAAGAAAAAATTCAAAACAGCAAGGTATCCACCATCCAACATCAAATTAACATCAAACAAGAGCAAACATCATTGGTCTCATGTTTATATCATCCATCATGTTCAATTCATGCACAAAAGAAGTCAAATGATGCCAAATGAACCACCAAGCATACAAACAGAAGTATTGCATTCAAATCTATACCAAAATAAATCCAAAAATTCTCAAATTAATTACACCTAAACAGGGGATAATCAAGGTCTACCATGTCAAATTTGAGCTCAATTGGGCAAATGGAACCATGTCAATGAAAATCAACAAAAACAGACACAATTACATGCTTCAATTCACACCATCAATGCATACATCTACTTCAAAAATTAATATCTCATTGAAAACTAAAAAGAAATGGATGAGACCAAAACAGGGAGGTCCTAGCATGTGTCTAGTTCATGCATATCAAATTTCATGATCATACAGTACCATATGAGGATTTCCCATTCAATCTACCAACCTATGTCACATGAGCTTGCATAAATGATCACCAGAGATGAAAAATAGCAATCAATTTGAAAATGCCACATAAAATTCCACAAAAATTCACATAGCATCTTGACATGTTAATCAACCATCATGCAAAATTTCACATTAATCCAACAAGTATAGGTCACTCAAAAAAATCCAGAAAGTTGACATAATGAGGTGTGACACAAATTGTCACACCTAAGTTCCAGAATTTGCTGCTCTCTGACCAGGTATCAAAAATTCACAAAATTTACATGTAAATCACCATTGGCCTGTCTACAATCACCACAAAAATTTTCAAGAATTTATTTAACACTATGAGTATTTCATGAACAAATTGGTGAGATGTGTCAAAAACGAGTACATGTGAGACAAGCCTAAGTCAAACAATAATTATACCAAGCACAATTTTGACCAATAGGTCAAAAAAAACTAGAGTCAACAAGGAAGTCATAGAAAAAATTTCCACATTTTTATGATTTTTTTACTATTTTTTATGAATTATTTAATGTGTTAATGATTTGTTAGAATTTTTTTGAATTAATTAAAACTTGACAATGGCAGTATTGTAAGTAACAGTGGCGGGGGAGGGAAACACGGTTTTTAAAAATTCAAACAGAAAACAAGATCTGGCACCCTAACTTCATCACCGTCAACCAATAATTTTCCAGATTTTTCACGAAAACGAAGAACAACAAATCTCCATGGAAATGAGCAAACGAGGATCCGTTGTAACCGTCTCATCCTCTACAATCCGAATATCAACTTATCTAAACCTAACTGTTCCTAAATCGTGTGAATCGAAGAGATTAGGGTTCTAGTTCGAAACTTTAAATCACGATTTCGTAACCTACGATTCACCATTTTATAAACCACAAGCACCATTGGATTCTACATGAAACGCACTACACAAAGCACCTATCAATCGAGCAAAACAGGAGATTCGAAATTTCGACATACCGGCAATGGCAGTGCTGCAATCGGTGTTCTTCGTGTGTTTTAGCTCCAAACAGGTGTAGTATATGCTCGTGGAAGGTGAGTAGAAGAGTTGGATTTGAATGTAATGGCTTCTAATGCTCGAATTCAAGATCCACCATTAATGATGCACTTTTGGACAGCTATGAATTACCACTCCTTGTGCTCCAATGACCAAAAACAGTTTGAGATGATGATGAGAGGAGTTCAAATCAAGAAGAAATTCGAGAATTGGTTAAGATTTGATGAAGTTTGATGAGATTTTGCATTTGGAGTGTTCTTGAGATTTTGATGAATGTGAGAGGTTTTGAGATCCAATTTGGGGAAATGTGTTTTCTGTTATGATTAGGAAGGGATTATGAATATATATGTCCACTTAATCCATCACTAATCCACTTAATTAACAATTTGGAGTGTTAAGTGAAATGTAATTTTTGCAAATGAGGGCAAATTGGTCAATACACAATGACAGCACATGCCAGCTCACAATTGGTTCCAACATGTCCAAAACACCATATGTGAAGTGTAGAAACAATTCCCATTGCAATTGGTCATGTATTTCTCAAACTCACCATGTATTTGCAAAATGTCCATTTTTGTCATTCCCATTTTTCAAGACAAAACTCAAACCATGTGCATTAACCATGAAACGAATATTCAAACACACTTAAAATGCCATTCCTGAGGTGTTGGAAAAAGTCCCATCCAAAAATTCCAATTATTTTGACATTTGGACAATTTTGCCCCTGGTCCAATTCAGCTGTCCAGTTGAAAAGTGACTTTTTGCCTTGGCCATTTTTGAACAAATCCAATGATGCACCCTCAAAGTACATGTCAAATGGAGTTTGTGCATATAAAGAACTTGCAATTTGGACAAAGTATGTGGTAGTTATGACCTCCTGATTACGGGTCTTTTCTGAAATTCACTGAGCCATATTTTGCAAACCGTACATTGGATTTTCAAGTTCTTGGACTTTTTGGAAAGGTGAGAACAAGATCTACATCTGTCATGTTGAACAATTTTTCATTTGAAGCTTCCTTGGACTTCTGTTTTTGAGGTCAAAAACTTTCCACTTTTGGAAACTTCTATTACAAGTCAGTTGCTATTTTTGGCAGTTTTTGTCCTGACTTGATTTTCTTCATTTTTAAGCTTTGCAATGTCATTCAACACTTGTTCCAACATGGATGAAGTGTGTCTAACTTGTTTCCACCTCCCAATCCACCAGATCATGTACAGTTGACCACAGTTGACTTTTCATCTGATAGATGAACTTGGCAATGCACAGATCAAATTGAACCCCAATTCTCAACTGAAATGGCTCAAGGGTGACACCCTAGCCTCAATAATCACCATTTAACCATATAATGAACCTCATCTCCATCTCAAACACCATCTCCTGATTAAACCCTGATTGGCCCAATACAACTGATTAGGGTTGACCAGTGGTCAAAACCCTAACCTCAAGGAATCTTCTCCAATCTTCTGATGACATCCAACCATGATGATGATGATGTATCGATTCAATCAACATGAAGACCAATACCCTTGGGAGTCACAAAACCCTAATTCACAGCCCAATCCTCAGATGGCCCACGATCAATCAGTACAACCCTAGGCTTGCATTTTCTGACTTCCTCATCTTCTGATCAAGACTTGGGAAGATAGCTTGCACTATGTAACCACATGTTATGCAATATGAAATGCCTAATGTCCTAAAATGAAATGCAAATATGTTAATGCTAGTCCCAAGAGAGGAGGGCAAATTTTGAGGTGTTACAGCTGCCCCTATTCAATCCACTGTGAACCTGTCGATACGAAATAGCCTCGGCTTTCGGATGATCAGGATGAAGAGTGATTGAATACCAAGAACAGACGAACAATTTGCACCCTGATGGGATAATAATTAACAACACCTGTCAGCATCGGCGAAGAAACAAACTCGAAACCGACGACCTGGATGCCAAAATAAATGGTAACGCAAGGATAACCATGGTCTGATCACCACACATCCACGCGGGATTATCATCTCTTCTTTTCTCTATTCTTTTCTTGAACCCCGAAATTTCCTCTGCGCAAACGATCCTCAGATCTCTGCATTTGAACCCCGGAAAATGCCTCAGCACTCCTTCTTTGCCAAAATAATGAACCCCAATCTCCAGTTTGAACCCCAGTCGCCTGACGATAACTCTCGATCGCCAGAATGAACCCCGTCCTCCAGAAAATGCCTCAACATCTCCTTTTCTCCGTTTGAACCCCAGTCGCCTGACGATGACTCGCAATCGTCAATATGAACCCCGTTCTCCAGAAAATGCCGCAACATCTCCTTTTCTCCATTTGAACCCCAGAACATGCCTCAGCATTTCTTTTCTCCATTTGAACCCCAGAACATGCCTCAGCATTTCTTTTCTCCATTTGAACCCCAGAAAAATGCCTCAGCATATCCTTTTCTCCATTCTCCCGTGATAATTCCGCTGGCAACGTCGGAAATAACACCAAACCACTCTGAGGGCGACATGTCAGAGGGTAAACCTTCTCAAAAGAAGGTAGCATGTGTATCTCTTCCTCAGAAGACACCTATAACGACCTCCATTGGCATCCGCCAAAGCCTAAGGCGACACATGAACAGAAGATAATCCTGAGGACCTCATCCCGGATATACTCTTCAACTCCATCTCCATTTGAACCCCAGAAAATGCCTCAGCATATACTCTTCTCTGATTGAACCCCGATCTCCAGAAAATGTCGCAACATCTCCTTTTCTCCGTTTGAACCCCAGGAAATGCGCTGATCGCGTAACGTCTTCTGATATCATTCCCATCTCTGTCCGACGGAAACATCTCCTCCAATATCGCACTACTGGGGAACACGGCTAATCTGACGTTATGATACCACACTCCTCAGAGTAACACTTTCAACCAGACACTGACTGATGACTGGGAGAAAACTCGACGTTTACTGGACATCGAACAATGATGTTGACAGACATCGAACAATGATGTTGACAGGACATCGAACAATGATGTTGACAGGACATCAAACAAGGATGTTGACAGGACATCAAACAAGGATGTTTACAGGACATCAAACAAGGATGTTGACAGGACATCAAACAAGGATGTTGACAGGACATCAAACAAGGATGTTGACAGGACATCAAACAAGGATGTTTACAGGACATCAAACAAGGACCGACCAGACACTTACTGATGACTGGGAAATAACTCGACGTTTACTGGACATCGAATGATGATGTTTACAGGACACCAAAGAAAGCTCGACCAGACACTTACTGATGACTGGGAAATACTGTTGCTCCAAAATCCCGCTGCTGAACTCCTCGGAGTATCGTCTTCACTGTCCGGCAAAACCAATCCTCAAGCGGTAACCACGGCTTGAATTGCGCTGATCGCGTAACCTTTCCATCTCTGCCCGACGGAAACATTTCCTCCAGTATCGCACTACTGGGGTACATCTCTGATCCAATCATGAGGCTAAACTCTTCGGAGTAACACCTTCACTGTCTGACACAACCACTTCTCAAACGGTAACCACGGCTTGAGACTAGCTTATACGTGCAACAATGATGCATGATCTTTTTCTGCGTAATGCTCCATAATTATGGAAATGCTACGCGATTTATTTTTCTATGCAATATGCTATGCTTACGCTACATGATGAATGCATACAAAGTATCCCCCTCAAGGGACTCCTCTGGGGAATACGAGACACTCCGTTGAGGAACTCGTCACTGCTCCAATCACCACCCTGCCGGGGAATAGCACTGTTGCTGGGAAATAGGCAACCCTTGCTGGGGAAGAACCTCCTTTGCACCCGACCCACTCGAGAAACTGCTGGGGATAAGCACCACCAACACTCTGTGGGGATACAACAGTTTTTGACTTGCTGGGGATATCAATCCCAACTCTGCTTCGGGAAACCCTCACAGATACCTGCTGACTTCACTGGGGAAATGCTCACAGATACTCTCCAGGCCTGGCAACTGGGGAAGCATCACTCTATCACCTGCTGGGGATAACCATCCTGATCCTGCTAGGGAACCGCATACTACTCCGCTGGGGATACCCATGCAATCCATAGGTAGAATCAGCTCAGCTGGGGACGCTGATATCTGTCCGCTACGGGAACTTGTCCAATCCACCAGTAGGATGAACACTGCTGGAGATATATGTCATTGAAACCCGCTCCACTCGGGGAACTGCTGGAGATATATTTCTTTGAACCCGCTCCACTCGGGGAACAACAACCTTCTGAACTGGCTGCTGAGGAAACACCGTCTTAAACCTGCCGGAGATACCCATCCTAACTCGGCTGGGGAAGTCACAGATCTGGGATCTGCTGGGGAGTTAGTCCTATGATTCTGCTCGGGGACCTAGCTGGGAAATGAGAAAAGTTGGTATAGAACACCCATCGACTCGTCGAACCATGGTATCCACCTCCCAATCTCGTATCAGCTTTCCATTTTTGAGAACTCCCAGACTTGTCTGGACCTTTTCTGCTCCATCATCTTACATTCCAAGTCGTTCCGCACTCGACGAGACGTACTCCTGGGATTTATACATAAATTTCAATTTTCCGACTTTGAAGAGTCTTCTTGATTAATTTCAATGGTCGTCGGGCGTCTCAACGTCTCTTCGTCGTTCTTCTTCGTGCACTCGTCCCTGAGCGGACTCTGCGGGGAATTTCAACAGACTTTCCAATCTTCCGATTTTGAAGAGTCTTCTTGATTATCATCAAAGATCGTCGTACGCCTCAACGTCTCTTCGTCGTTCTTTCATACATTCGTTCCTGAGCGAACTCTCTGGGGATCTGTTACAAAGCCTCCACATCAAACCTGCAAGTGAGTGAAAATATCCAACAGTTCCTGCAAAACAGATCATTAGATAAAACCGTGCCCCAGGCGTGTCAAGATTTCAACACTTGGGTCACTCAACCTTCCAAATAAGATTTCAAGCTTTCAATCTTATAAACATGCATTGGAAGGGACCTGTATGTCTTAAAATGCAAGATTCTTTATCAACAATATCTGGATGTTTTTGCAATCAAAGCGGTTATGAAAAACAAAAACAAAATTATTTGACTGAATTTGCATTTTATTGATTTGAAAAGTGTGTGGCTCAAATGAGTAATACAAAAGGAAGCAATTCCTGAAAAGAGGTAATTGCGCTCAAAAGGAAAAATCTATCCTAATGGCAATGTGAAACCCGCAATCTCATCGAGTTCCAACTCGGTTACACCCCATATGTCCTCAGACTCTCCATGCTTTCTGCCTTCTGAACAAGACGATTCTGATTGATCCCTACCGGGTATTATCCATGATGCTTTAACCAAAGCGCAAACGATCATGCTAGACGCAGTTGTTCGTTTCAATCCCTCTTTTGCCTGGACCGCCCTTTCGGGTTTTCAGTCCACCGGGATACCCCTTTTTGCCCAAGTCGCCCTTGTGGGGTTTTCGACTTGCCGGGTGTACAGTTTCTCATTTTATCCCTAATTTTTGCCCGAACCTTTTTCTGTCTTTGGTTCGCCGGGATGCCCATTTTTGCCTGGACTATTTTATTCTTTTTGTCCAGCGGGTCTCTTTATACGAAGTATTTTTTAACTGCGTCCGCATTCACAGGGGATGGAAAATCTTCGCCATCCATGGTCGTTAACAACAAGGCTCCACCAGAGAAAACCTTCTTGACCACGAATGGGCCTTCATAATTGGGTGTCCATTTGCCCCTTCGATCGTTTTGAGGAGGAAGGATCCTTTTCAACACCATATCACCTACGTGATATACCCGAGGTCGCACCTTCTTGTCAAAAGCACGCTTCATCCGTTGCTGGTATAACTGCCCATGACAGATGGTTGCCAGCCTCTTTTCCTCTATCAGGCTCAACTCCTCGTACCGGGTCCTTACCCATTCAGCCTCTTGCAATTTCACGTCCATCAGGACTCTCAAAGAGGGAATCTGAACTTCAACAGGTAATACAACCTCCATCCCATATACCAACGAGAAAGGAGTTGCCCCAGTAGACACACCGAAGATCACTACCCAGGATACCAGTTTCCTACTCAATCACACCGTCGTTGGTGTATTCAAACGTTATCCGGGCAACAAAATCTTATTCTCCTTAACCTCCCCATCAGACATCAGAATCCGTTCGGATTCAGGGTCAGGCCCCTCCTCCGGGATTGGTTCCTCGCAATCTTTCGATTTGAGAAACATGATGTCCTCATCAGGGAATTCAAACTTCATTGGTTGATAATCATCAATGGGTTGCTGGGCGAGGTAATCAGACAATACACTCCCCTTGATCGCTTTCTGAGAGGTATACTGTATATCATATTCAGTCAAAATCATTTGCCACCTCGCAACCCTTCCGGTCAATGCTGGCTTTTCAAAAATGTACTTGATCGGATCCATCTTGGAAATCAACAAAGTGGTATGAACCAGCATGTACTGCCTTAGTCGGCGAGCAGCCCAGACCAAAGCACAGCAAGTTTTCTCGAGCAGTGAATATCTTGTTTCACAGTCGGTAAACTTTTTGCTAAGGTAGTATATGGCATGCTCTTTTCGACCAGACTCGTCATGCTGCCCCAATACACACCCCATAGACCCCTCGAGGACTGTCATGTACAGAATTAACGGTCTTCCCTCCACAGGAGGCATCAGAATCGGAGGCTCCTGCAAATACTCTTTGATCTTTTCAAATGCCGCTTGGCAATCATCATTCCACCTGACCGTTTGGTCTTTTCTCAACAATTTAAAGATTGGTTCACACGTGGCTGTTAGATGAGATATGAACCGTGAAATGTAGTTCAATCTACCCAAGAAACCACGAACCTCTTTCTCCGTTCTCGGTTCAGGCATTTCTTTTATCGCTTTACTTTTGCAGGATCAACCTCGATTCCTTTCTCACTTACAATGAACCCCAGCAATTTACCGGACCGCACTCCGAACGTGCACTTGTTCGGATTCAACCTCAGTCTGAACTGTCTCAACCGGTCAAACAGCTTGGCCAGATCTACCAAATGCCCCTCTTCTGTTTGGGACTTTGCTATCATGTCATCAACATAGCATTCAATTTCATGATGAATCATATCATGAAACAAAGTCACCATGGCTCTCTGATAAGTAGCACCGGCGTTTTTGAGACCGAATGGCATCACCTTGTAACAAAAGGTGCCCCACGGTGTAATGAACGTTGTTTTCTCCATATCATCTGGCGACATTTTGATTTGATTATAGCCAGAAAAGCCATCCATGAAGGAAAACACCGAGAATTGAGCAGTATTATCTACCAACACGTCAATGTGTGGTAGTGGAAAATCATCTTTCGGACTAGCTCTATTCAGATCTCGGTAGTCCACACACATTCTTACCTTCCCATCTTTCTTCGGGACTGGCACAATGTTCGCAACCCATGGCGGATAGTTAGTGACAGCAAGGAAACCAGCATCCCACTGCTTCTGCACTTCTTCCTTAATCTTCATCGCCATATCAGGTCGAGTTCTGCGCAACTTCTGCTTCACTGGAGGACAATCTGTTCTCAACGGTAGCTTGTGCACAACAATATCGGTATCCAACCCTGGCATATCTTGATAAGACCAGGCAAAGATGTCGACATACTCTTTCAGCAACGCCACCATTCGGCTCTTGACACTCTCCTCCAAAGCAGCCCCGATTTTCACCTCCTTCTTAACCTCATCGGTACCCAGATTTACAACCTCAATCTGTTCCTCATGCGGCTGAATGACCTTCTCCTCTTGTTTTAACAACCTGGCCAATTCCCCTGGTAGTTCACAATCTTCTTCGTCTTCTTCTTCAGCAAGATAGATCGGATTGTCGAAGTCATACAAGGGTGTAACAGGATTGTTATCAATGAGATCCGGAGAGGAATCGCATCTGCATGAATGTTGATTCATGCATTGCTTTAGAACCGGTGTGAAAAATTGAAAAGGAAAAATGAAAACATTGCCATTTTTATTTGTTTTTAATTTTTAAACTGCAAAAATAAATGAAAAACAGGGAACACCGCTTTTAACTGAAAAACATCCTTTTATTAATGATGCAAAATTCTGCAAATTTAAACATGAGGTGGCCCTTACAATGGACCATTACGTGTCGGGCAACACGCATGGTTTGCATGCAAATAAGAAAGAAAACAAGAAAAATATTACTCTTCGAGGAGAGTGACCCGGATGATTTCTTCGGCCTTCCAGTTGTGGATTTCCATCCCTGGTTCGCACGGCGTTATCCACCGGTCCATGTCACAGTCGCTGTCAGTATCTTCACCCATCATGCAGATGTGGTCCGGATCCAGCATTTCGGCACTCGTGAAAGTTACAGACGTACGGCCCCCTTTTCAACACCATATCACCTACGTGATATACCCGAGGTCGCACCTTCTTGTCAAAAGCACGCTTCATCCGTTGCTGGTATAACTGCCCATGACAGATGGCTGCCAGCCTCTTTTCCTCTATCAGGCTCAACTCCTCGTACCGGGTCCTTACCCATTCAGCCTCTTGCAATTTCACGTCCATCAGGACTCTCAAAGAGGGAATCTGAACTTCAACAGGTAATACAACCTCCATCCCATATACCAACGAGAAAGGAGTTGCCCCAGTAGACACACCGAAGATCACTACCCAGGATACCAGTTTCCTACTCAATCACACCGTCGTTGGTGTATTCAAACGTTATCCGGGCAACAAAATCTTATTCTCCTTAACCTCCCCATCAGACATCAGAATCCGTTCGGATTCAGGGTCAGGCCCCTCCTCCGGGATTGGTTCCTCGCAATCTTTCGATTTGAGAAACATGATGTCCTCATCAGGGAATTCAAACTTCATTGGTTGATAATCATCAATGGGTTGCTGGGCGAGGTAATCAGACAATACACTCCCCTTGATCGCTTTCTGAGAGGTATACTGTATATCATATTCAGTCAAAATCATTTGCCACCTCGCAACCCTTCCGGTCAATGCTGGCTTTTCAAAAATGTACTTGATCGGATCCATCTTGGAAATCAACAAAGTGGTATGAACCAGCATGTACTGCCTTAGTCGGCGAGCAGCCCAGACCAAAGCACAGCAAGTTTTCTCGAGCAGTGAATATCTTGTTTCACAGTCGGTAAACTTTTTGCTAAGGTAGTATATGGCATGCTCTTTTCGACCAGACTCGTCATGCTGCCCCAATACACACCCCATAGACCCCTCGAGGACTGTCATGTACAGAATTAACGGTCTTCCCTCCACAGGAGGCATCAAAATCGGAGGCTCCTGCAAATACTCTTTGATCTTTTCAAATGCCGCTTGGCAATCATCATTCCACCTGACCGTTTGGTCTTTTCTCAACAATTTAAAGATTGGTTCACACGTGGCTGTTAGATGAGATATGAACCGTGAAATGTAGTTCAATCTACCCAAGAAACCACGAACCTCTTTCTCCGTTCTCGGTTCAGGCATTTCTTTTATCGCTTTTACTTTTGCAGGATCAACCTCGATTCCTTTCTCACTTACAATGAACCCCAGCAATTTACCGGACCGCACTCCGAACGTGCACTTGTTCGGATTCAACCTCAGTCTGAACTGTCTCAACCGGTCAAACAGCTTGGCCAGATCTACCAAATGCCCCTCTTCTGTTTGGGACTTTGCTATCATGTCATCAACATAGCATTCAATTTCATGATGAATCATATCATGAAACAAAGTCACCATGGCTCTCTGATAAGTAGCACCGGCGTTTTTGAGACCGAATGGCATCACCTTGTAACAAAAGGTGCCCCACGGTGTAATGAACGTTGTTTTCTCCATATCATCTGGCGACATTTTGATTTGATTATAGCCAGAAAAGCCATCCATGAAGGAAAACACCGAGAATTGAGCAGTATTATCTACCAACACGTCAATGTGTGGTAGTGGAAAATCATCTTTCGGACTAGCTCTATTCAGATCTCGGTAGTCCACACACATTCTTACCTTCCCATCTTTCTTCGGGACTGGCACAATGTTCGCAACCCATGGCGGATAGTTAGTGACAGCAAGGAAACCAGCATCCCACTGCTTCTGCACTTCTTCCTTAATCTTCATCGCCATATCAGGTCGAGTTCTGCGCAACTTCTGCTTCACTGGAGGACAATCTGTTCTCAACGGTAGCTTGTGCACAACAATATCGGTATCCAACCCTGGCATATCTTGATAAGACCAGGCAAAGATGTCGACATACTCTTTCAGCAACGCCACCATTCGGCTCTTGACACTCTCCTCCAAAGCAGCCCCGATTTTCACCTCCTTCTTAACCTCATCGGTACCCAGATTTACAACCTCAATCTGTTCCTCATGCGGCTGAATGACCTTCTCCTCTTGTTTTAACAACCTGGCCAATTCCCCTGGTAGTTCACAATCTTCTTCGTCTTCTTCTTCAGCAAGATAGATCGGATTGTCGAAGTCATACAAGGGTGTAACAGGATTGTTATCAATGAGATCCGGAGAGGAATCGCATCTGCATGAATGTTGATTCATGCATTGCTTTAGAACCGGTGTGAAAAATTGAAAAGGAAAAATGAAAACATTGCCATTTTTATTTGTTTTTAATTTTTAAACTGCAAAAATAAATGAAAAACAGGGAACACCGCTTTTAACTGAAAAACATCCTTTTATTAATGATGCAAAATTCTGCAAATTTAAACATGAGGTGGCCCTTACAATGGACCATTACGTGTCGGGCAACACGCATGGTTTGCATGCAAATAAGAAAGAAAACAAGAAAAATATTACTCTTCGAGGAGAGTGACCCGGATGATTTCTTCGGCCTTCCAGTTGTGGATTTCCATCCCTGGTTCGCACGGCGTTATCCACCGGTCCATGTCACAGTCGCTGTCAGTATCTTCACCCATCATGCAGATGTGGTCCGGATCCAGCATTCCGGCACTCGTGAAAGTTACAGACGTACGGCCCCCTCTTCCTCGTCCCAAGCCTCGGCCCGGTTGATATCCAACCCCAAAACGGTCTTTTTTCTCAGGGACCTCCATTATTCTGCCCCAGCCTGGAGCCTCTCCACTTTTGACCACCTCAGCAGCCTGCTTGTACGAAGCGATGGACGGTTTCTCTTCCTCTTGCTTGGCGAACAGGGCATTCTCCACCTTAACAGTTTCAAATGACTGGCTAGGCGTCTCCCATATTTCGCCGTCCATCTCAACATATTTGAAAGAAGACAGGTGGCTGACAAAGATGTCCTCCTCTCCGCAAACAGTAACGACCTGGCCTCCCCAAACATATTTCAGCTTTTGGTGCAAAGTCGACGTAACTGCTCCCGCAGCATGAATCCATGGGCGACCCAACAAGCAACTGTAAGCTGGTTGGATGTCCATAACGTAGAAGGTTGACTTAAACACCTCCGGGCCAATCTTTACTGGTAACTCCACCTCCCTGAATACGGCTCGCTTTGACCCATCAAAAGCCCGCACAATTAAATCAGTCGGGGTCAAAATCAGCCCATCACAATTAAGCTTTGCCAGGGCCTTCTTAGGCAACACATTCAAAGAGGAACCGGTATCAACCAGCACATGCGAAAGCACGGCTCCTTTGCATTCCATTGCAATGTGTAGAGCCCGGTTATGATTCCTGCCGTCCACTGTCAGGTCCATATCCGTAAAGCCCAGCCCATGGCTAGCATGCACGTTGGATACGACCGTCTCCAATTGGTTGATTGTGATCTCCTGAGGAACATAAGCTTTCTTCAATATTTTCAACAAAGCCTCCCTATGACCCTCAGAACTCAACAGCAGTGACAGAATTGAGATTTTTGAAGGAGTCTGCTGCAAGTGATCAACCAACTTGTACTCTGACTTCTTGATGATCCTCAGAAATTCCTCAGTTTCATCATCAAATTTATTATCCGACCCCGCAGGCGCCGGTGTCATCACAGGAGTACTACCATTATCCACCACAGCCTTTCCCTTTGCCCTGGCTAAAGCCTCGGCCTTTTCTTTTTTCTCTTTTTCTTCCTCCCCCCTCCTCAATGCGTCGGGAGCAAACAACCTACCGCTGCGAGTGAAACCGCTGGGACCGGCATTATCCACCTTTAGCACGGTGGTTTCACTAGCGGATTGTTCCTCCAACCTCTCACCATTACAATATACCTCCCCACCATAATGCCAAGGTACGGCATCATCTTTGTCATATGGAATTGGCCCAGGTACCGTGATGGTAACTGGGGCCTCCTCTACCAGATTTGACAAATCAACCGGGTCATAGAAAATGGTTATGGTGGAGACCTCCTCCTTCTTCCCTTCAGACTTCTCGATCACAATCTCCCCATTGTCCATCAGCCCCTGGACATGCTTCCTCAGAAGCTCACAACCATTTGCAGAAATAGTGCACTCAGCACACTCAAACCCGCAGCCCGGGTAAACCCCATTTCTTAACAACTGCCTCTTGACCTCAGCCAAAGGCGTCTTCAGCTGATCAACATCAAATAGCCCAACTCGACTTTCCTCAGAAATTGCATTCACCCCCCTCTGACCATGCGCAGGCATGGGATTTGCATTGACATTGGGGGATGGAGCAAAATTAATAGCCTTGGAATCCACTAAATCCTGAACTGTGTGCTTAAAAGCTTTACAGTTCTCAATATTATGCCCAGGCGCACCTGAGTGGAATTCACATTTCGCAGTCTCATCATAACTGGCTGGCCTCTGATCAGGTCTCAAAGGTGCCAGAGTTCTGGTTTGCACAAGGCCCAAATCCATCAACTTTTTGAACAAAAAGGCATAGGTCACCGGAGGCCTATCGAATTGTCTGTCCTGCGCTCTGCCCCGGACTTGATAACCAGCCCTTTGTGGTCTCTGTTGAAAGGGTTGTTGTCTCTGTTGCTGTTGCTGTTGCGGTTGTGCTGAATGAGACTCGGCAGGAATTGTTACCGCAGCGGTATGCTGGAAGTAACGTTCCCTACCGGGTCCGCGCTGCGTGTACACTGCGCTGGTGTCTCCTTCCTTCTTTCTCTGCCCACCATTATTGCCGAATGGTTTCTTCGTACCAGAAGAAGAAGAAGACGCACCCTGAATTTTGCCCAGCTTTAACCAACTCTCTATCCTTTCCCCCGCCACCACAATGTCGGAGAAGTTGGTGACAGGACAACCTACCATCCTCTCAGCAAATGGCCCCTGCAGGGTCCCCATAAACAAATCAGACATCTCCCGATCTACCAACGGAGGTTGAACTCTGGCAGCCAACTCTCTCCACCTTTGCGCATACTCTTTAAAGCCCTCATTATGTTTCTGAGACATACCCTGCAGCTGGGTACGACTCGGAGCCATATCTGCATTAAACTGGTACTGCTTAAAGAAAGCATCTCCCAAATCTTGCCAGCTTTTGATATCGGACGATCTCAACTTGGTGTACCATTCCAAGGAGCCTCCAGACAGGCTGTCCTGGAAAAAGTACATCCACAGTTTTTGATCCGCGGTGTATGCTGAGATTTTGCGGACAAATGCCTGGAGATGAGTTTCCGGGCAAGAACTGCCATTGTATTTGTCGAATGCGGGCGCCTTGAATTTCTGAGGGATTACAATCCCCTCCACCAGCCCCATGTTGGACATATTTACCACCCCAGGCGTGGCATAGCTCTCCAGCACTTTGATTTTCTCAGCCAGCAGCTGGATTTCCTTATTCTGAGGAGGAATGTCGTAAGGCACAAAAGGCTCATTTCGCATAGAGAACTGGTCAGCCTCTCTATCTTCCTCCTGATCTTCGTCAAACCCATAAAACGGAGGCACAAAGTTGTCTTTCATATTCTGACTAGGCCCAGGTTGACCAGCAGCACCAGCATTATTCACCAGACCAACTGTTGTCCTCTTTCCACCATCACGAGATCCCTGCCCCTGGTTGGAGACTCCATCCAGGTTGACCCCACTGTTCTGAGCAGAAACCCGCTCGAGTTTCTCAACTTTATCTGCGAGAGCCTTCTGACCAATGGCAAAACCTTGCATTATATTGATCAGTTCGGTCATTTTCTCCTCAATTCCAGCATATCAGCACTGGGAAGCTCCATGAGTCTGGGAGTGTTTCTTCTTGTGTAATATCTGTGAGGGCGAGTTGAGTGCAGGGGTACTACTCTTCGAGCGCGAGCAATGATTCCTGTCACAAGCAAGCACGTTAATAACAAACACCTGCAAAATAAAGCACAGTCATTATGATCAATGCATGGATGCAGTGTCTATTCATATGAAGGACACTTTGTCTCTCGATCCTGGCATCACTGAGACAAATAATAATCCGGCATCAATATTCTGATATTCAGCGTTTGATTTTATCGTGCAGATCGGAGATATGTGATTTAGCATGATACCCCCAACCATGTGTGTGCCTGTGTGAGTGCATACGGCAAAGCAAATAAAGCTTGAAGATCAATCATTGAATGAAAAATCACCATCACATAGCAAAAGTGCACAATCAGTGCCATAGTCATACATCAACCCGATAAAGTCAGATACAATCCTCCAGAATAGGAAAGAAATACAGACAAGTGAATTCCGTCAACAAGCCTGATGGTAATTCACAACAAAAGAAAGATCTAACTGGATGAGGGTCCCGCAGATGGCCCTATCTCGCCTTCCATCCTTGCGAACTCTGCGGCGAACCTGAGCTCTATGTTCTCCTGCTGTAGTCTTCCAACTTCCTTCTGATGAATCTTCATCTGTCTGAAGTAGTGGTCTCTCTCTCTGCCATGTAATGATCTCTCTCGGCCCTGATCTTTGCTTTCTCCGCCTCCCACTCTGCAGCGAGGACTCTGGCTCTCTCATCCCTCTGATCCCTGACTAGGATTTGCCTCCTCTTCTCATCTTCTATCACCTTTGATGCTCTGAACAGCTTCTCCTTAGTGATATCATGCTCCTTTGCTGAAGATGCCAAAGCCTGACTAACCTTCCCATAGTAGGCGGTATCCATCTCGAAGCGCTTTGCATTCAGGGCATGCCGCTTGTCTTGATCTTCCATCTTTGCTTTGAGCTCCTGATTGGCTCTCTGAACCCGAGCAACATTCATCTCCAATTCCGTCTTCTCTGCAAGCAGCTGATCTCGTTCCCGCTTCATCTCTAAGAACTCATCCATACTGACAGTAGAAGGAGTCTCCTCAACCAACGGATACCACGGATCGACCATAGGAAACGGTAGACAAGTAAGTTCCACTCTCTTTCTGAGCCAATCATCGAATGGAGGAAAAGATCTGTTGTTAGCCCTACCCCAAGAAGCCTTGCCTTTCCTTTGAATACTGCGCCATGCATCGGATATCTGCTTCACCCTATCCTGATTACCCTCAACCGGGAAGTACACAGATTCCTGAACATCACTCTTGTATGGTGGAAGCTCCATAGCGAATCCCATCTGCCTCTTAAGAAGTGTCGGGTTATAATTAATGCAACCCTGCACCCCTATAAGTGGCACATTGGGAAAACCCCTGCAACTGCAAATAAAATCTTGGCCAACCCCGCTGCTGTGAGTCCAATCTATGTCCTTAGCCCTCAAACCCATCAGTTTGGTCGCCCAATTAACATTCTGACCCAGAAGAACAAAAGCACCCTTGGATGGCAAGTAACCCATAAACCACTTGACCAATAACTGCGCACAGCATCGAATCAGACCCCCACGCCTCTTCTCATTCCGGTTATGAACCGAATAATAGACATCTCCAATCAATGTAGGGATAGGATTCCTTCGAATAAACAAGCGGATGGCATTGATATCCACAAAGTTCTTCTGGTTCGGAAACAGAATGATCCCATAAATGCTCGCCGCAACCAGAGCACAGACAGCTTCCCAATTCCCCAATTCTGACTGCTCTTTAGCCTTAGCCTCTAGGAAACTCAGATGAAAACCAGGCAACTTACCCTTCTCCTTCAGATTACCCTTCACAACCTCTGGACTCAGATAGAAGGCACGAGAAATCCCAACAATATCAGGTTCTTCCTTAGTAACACGGAAAGGAACCTGATCCCTGATCTGGATATTCAAAATATCAGCATAATCTTCCAACATCGGCCCTAGCACGTAATCTGGGAAGACGAAACACCTCAGCTCAGGATCGTAAAACTGAAGTAGAGTATGGATGGCACTCCGGTCTCTATCCATGAGCCTGAAAACTGTCTTCAGAATACCCCCATACACCTCACGAAACAACCCCACATGGTCAGGAGTGATCAACGCTATCATATCCTTCAGCACACTGATATCCGGGTCAAAGAAACTGTAAGCAACATCATCCTTCAAGCCGGGTCTTCTCATCTCTGAATAGAAAGTCTCTCAGCCAAGATCTCGATCCAAAGGGTCCCTGCATATGGGTAAACATGTGTTAGATGTAATTAATGCAAGATGCAATGATGCTGATGAATGAATGCAATGCGTTGCCATCCTCCAAGCCATCTGGTCATCTGCACTGAATCTGGGCTCTGAACTGATCATAACCATCTGAGGAATACACAATCACAATTCTGACCCACGGGTTCCGAAATAAACGGAAGACAGATACATCATCATCATCACCACTGGTCTCTGATCAGACACACCATCACCATCTGAATCGGCCCAGGGAATCCGAAATAAACGGGTCCCCACTGATAAATATCTCGGCCCGGGGAATCCGAAATAAACGGATCCCCACTGATAAATCACGGACAGCACTCCGGCGTCACGGCAACAAATAACCATAAATCCGACTCATAAATATGTCTCTGAATCACAGCTCAAAAAGTCACCATCTGATTATGCATCCGAACAATCACCCTCCCCTCACAGGTAAATTCTAAACAGGTCATCCTAAGGCGGATAATAGTCTCGACAATCGGGCGGAGATACTCAATGGGTTTGCCCTTGCGGGTGTGCCATTGTAGCTCCCTTAAGATCGTCTAAACCAAAGATCCGGGAAATGATCGGTCATCAGAGTCAACAGCCCAAAAGAGATAACCCAACCAAAGTGGAGAACCCCACTGGAAGAGCACTTCTCAGATGAACCTCGTCCGACTTGTGGTATGTCACGTCGCAACAATATGCCCAACCGACACATGAGCGACGTGAGACCACGCTAATCCTAGGTGTATACTCGGGCCTGGGTTTTAGCCCCACTCAGAACACCCACCCCAAAGTAACAGAACCACCTGCAGAGGAAGATGGCAACATGACAGTAATGATGCATGCACGTATTAATGCAAGTATATACATGGGTTAGAATAATAAATGCAATAAATAAACAATACAAGCAACCAAAACCAATCCTAGAACGCTAGGAAGGACTCGCTTAGGGACGATGGACCAGCATAGGTCTACATCCAGATAATCCCCAGCAGAGTCGCCAGCTGTCGCATCCTGCGAAAAATCAACCGGCGAGCCTAAAAATAAAAACACACAGAGCCGCCACTGCGCGTTATTTATCCCAAGATAGGGAAAGGAAACGCTCAGAGAAACCTGGAAAGACATGGTCTCGCGACCAGAGAGAAAAGGTTCGGGAATCGGTTACGCGAGGGGAAGGTATTAGCACCCCTCACGTCCTAGGTACTCCTAGGGATCCACGTCCTAGAATACAGAATAGGTTGCTAAACATACATCACACACACACGCGGGGAACGCAGGTGGGGTTAAGAGGAACGAGCTCGATAAGGTATCGCACCTTATGCCTACATATCTTGTCTGGAACAAGAATCAGAGCCTCTGTAGTTCGGCTTACGCACGCCAAACAACACAAAACAAACAAACAAGCAAGAGTGGCAAACATGGAGCCCGACAACCACTGGATGGAATTACGTCGGCATCCGAACCAAAACACACTCAAAAGGGCAAACGTGGAGCCCGACAGCCAATCACTGGGCTTACGTCGGCATCCGAGCCAAAACACACAATCAGATAACAAGTAAACACACGCAAAAAAGAAAAAGGTTGCCCGGAGTGGTCTCGCACGACCACCTGCCTACATACCTCGTCTGGCACGAGGATCAGGGCGATGTAGTTCCCCTGAAAGGGACTAAATTGCTAACCAGAAACCGGGGAAAGATACACAACTAGGGAGCTGAGACTCGAGCCTAATGTTGTCATGCATCGTTAACCCTAAGTTCGGTTTTCTATCCTACTTGCATAAGCAAACTAACCTAACCAGGAAAGAAGCTAGCACACAAGCATACAATCATATATCAACATTAAATGAGAACAGGCATCTCAAACAAACATGTCAATCAAATAATCACAAAACACCCACTATAACCAAACAAGAGGCTCAATCAATGGGGTTTGACCGCCGAAGCGAGTCGTCTGTACAGGCTGGTTTTGCTCTTAACCTTGCCATTACGAGGCTAAGGTGAAGCAGATGAAAGGATGAAGTGAGGATCAGACCTCACAGCTCATATCCCTAACCAGGGAGAGCTGACAAATGAGCATGGGTCCAGAATAGGGGAACCCTTCTATACTCAGTGACTCTGACTCAATGTGCACTGCACAGATCTTGGGCTTTTGATCTCAATGCTTCAACCATGTAATGGGAGCAAGGAGAAGACTCAACTGAAGAGTGGGGGGTAGACTGCATACCCCTACCTTCCACCAATTGCCTTCTTTGAAGGACTTTTCCTGCTTGGGCTTGAAAAATAAACATACACAAGCATTGCCTCTTAAGGAGGACTTCAGACAATTTGCCCGGCCCGGTAACAGCCGGGTCTCCAGACTACATGAAGTAAGAAAGTTATACCTCAAATGCAAGTTGCTTAAGCAAAGCAAAGCAATAGTTCACAAGGAACTGAGCAACTAAAGTACCTGGAAACAATCAAACTCAATCAGTAATCAATCAGACAAACTATACAGCAAACAATCAAACAGTTTAAACAATACAACACAAAGCAAGCTCAAGGCTTAAGCCCCAGCTCCAACACCTACAAAACAATGTTATGTTAGTGTACAAACATCCACAACATCAATTAAAATCAACTTGTATCATTCTCCGTGTACATTGCTTTTTTGATCCTGAAAAATCAAGCAAACATTAGCAACTAGACCACTAGGCCAAGCCTAGGGTCCAAAAGCAAGAAAAAATTTAAAACAGCAAGGTATCCACCATCCAACATCAAATTAACATCAAACAAGAGCAAACATCATTGGTCTCATGTTTATATCATCCATCATGTTCAATTCATGCACAAAAGAAGTCAAATGATGCCAAATGAACCACCAAGCATACAAACAGAAGTATTGCATTCAAATCTATACCAAAATAAATCCAAAAATTCTCAAATTAATTACACCTAAACAGGGGATAATCAAGGTCTACCATGTCAAATTTGAGCTCAATTGGGCAAATGGAACCATGTCAATGAAAATCAACAAAAACAGACACAATTACATGCTTCAATTCACACCATCAATGCATACATCTACTTCAAAAATTAATATCTCATTGAAAACTAAAAAGAAATGGATGAGACCAAAACAGGGAGGTCCTAACATGTGTCTAGTTCATGCATATCAAATTTCATGATCATACAGTACCATATGAGGATTTCCCATTCAATCTACCAACCTATGTCACATGAGCTTGCATAAATGATCACCAGAGATGAAAAATAGCAATCAATTTGAAAATGCCACATAAAATTCCACAAAAATTCACATAGCATCTTGACATGTTAATCAACCATCATGCAAAATTTCACATTAATCCAACAAGTATAGGTCACTCAAAAAAATCCAGAAAGTTGACATAATGAGGTGTGACACAAATTGTCACACCTAAGTTCCAGAATTTGCTGCTCTCTGACCAGGTATCAAAAATTCACAAAATTTACATGTAAATCACCATTGGCCTGTCTACAATCACCACAAAAATTTTCAAGAATTTATTTAACACTATGAGTATTTCATGAACAAATTGGTGAGATGTGTCAAAAACGAGTACATGTGAGACAAGCCTAAGTCAAACAATAATTATACCAAGCACAATTTTGACCAATAGGTCAAAAAAAAACTAGAGTCAACAAGGAAGTCATAGAAAAAATTTCCACATTTTTATGATTTTTTTACTATTTTTTATGAATTATTTAATGTGTTAATGATTTGTTAGAATTTTTTTGAATTAATTAAAACTTGACAATGGCAGTATTGTAAGTAACAGTGGCGGGGGAGGGAAACACGGTTTTTAAAAATTCAAACAGAAAACAAGATCTGGCACCCTAACTTCATCACCGTCAACCAATAATTTTCCAGATTTTTCACGAAAACGAAGAACAACAAATCTCCATGGAAATGAGCAAACGAGGATCCGTTGTAACCGTCTCATCCTCTACAATCCGAATATCAACTTATCTAAACCTAACTGTTCCTAAATCGTGTGAATCGAAGAGATTAGGGTTCTAGTTCGAAACTTTAAATCACGATTTCGTAACCTACGATTCACCATTTTATAAACCACAAGCACCATTGGATTCTACATGAAACGCACTACACAAAGCACCTATCAATCGAGCAAAACAGGAGATTCGAAATTTCGACATACCGGCAATGGCAGTGCTGCAATCGGTGTTCTTCGTGTGTTTTAGCTCCAAACAGGTGTAGCATATGCTCGTGGAAGGTGAGTAGAAGAGTTGGATTCGAATGTAATGGCTTCTAATGCTCGAATTCAAGATCCACCATTAATGATGCACTTTTGGACAGCTATGAATTACCACTCCTTGTGCTCCAATGACCAAAAACAGTTTGAGATGATGATGAGAGGAGTTCAAATCAAGAAGAAATTCGAGAATTGGTTAAGATTTGATGAAGTTTGATGAGATTTTGCATTTGGAGTGTTCTTGAGATTTTGATGAATGTGAGAGGTTTTGAGATCCAATTTGGGGAAATGTGTTTTCTGTTATGATTAGGAAGGGATTATGAATATATATGTCCACTTAATCCATCACTAATCCACTTAATTAACAATTTGGAGTGTTAAGTGAAATGTAATTTTTGCAAATGAGGGCAAATTGGTCAATACACAATGACAGCACATGCCAGCTCACAATTGGTTCCAACATGTCCAAAACACCATATGTGAAGTGTAGAAACAATTCCCATTGCAATTGGTCATGTATTTCTCAAACTCACCATGTATTTGCAAAATGTCCATTTTTGTCATTCCCATTTTTCAAGACAAAACTCAAACCATGTGCATTAACCATGAAACGAATATTCAAACACACTTAAAATGCCATTCCTGAGGTGTTGGAAAAAGTCCCATCCAAAAATTCCAATTATTTTGACATTTGGACAATTTTGCCCCTGGTCCAATTCAGCTGTCCAGTTGAAAAGTGACTTTTTGCCTTGGCCATTTTTGAACAAATCCAATGATGCACCCTCAAAGTACATGTCAAATGGAGTTTGTGCATATAAAGAACTTGCAATTTGGACAAAGTATGTGGTAGTTATGACCTCCTGATTACGGGTCTTTTCTGAAATTCACTGAGCCATATTTTGCAAACCGTACATTGGATTTTCAAGTTCTTGGACTTTTTGGAAAGGTGAGAACAAGATCTACATCTGTCATGTTGAACAATTTTTCATTTGAAGCTTCCTTGGACTTCTGTTTTTGAGGTCAAAAACTTTCCACTTTTGGAAACTTCTATTACAAGTCAGTTGCTATTTTTGGCAGTTTTTGTCCTGACTTGATTTTCTTCATTTTTAAGCTTTGCAATGTCATTCAACACTTGTTCCAACATGGATGAAGTGTGTCTAACTTGTTTCCACCTCCCAATCCACCAGATCATGTACAGTTGACCACAGTTGACTTTTCATCTGATAGATGAACTTGGCAATGCACAGATCAAATTGAACCCCAATTCTCAACTGAAATGGCTCAAGGGTGATACCCTAGCCTCAACAATCACCATTTAACCATATAATGAACCTCATCTCCATCTCAAACACCATCTCCTGATTAAACCCTGATTGGCCCAATACAACTGATTAGGGTTGACCAGTGGTCAAAACCCTAACCTCAAGGAATCTTCTCCAATCTTCTGATGACATCCAACCATGATGATGATGATGTATCGATTCAATCAACATGAAGACCAATACCCTTGGGAGTCACAAAACCCTAATTCACAGCCCAATCCTCAGATGGCCCACGATCAATCAGTACAACCCTAGGCTTGCATTTTCTGACTTCCTCATCTTCTGATCAAGACTTGGGAAGATAGCTTGCACTATGTAACCACATGTTATGCAATATGAAATGCCTAATGTCCTAAAATGAAATGCAAATATGTTAATGCTAGTCCCAAGAGAGGAGGGCAAATTTTGAGGTGTTACACTCTGGGTATGATATTTGTGAGTATAATTGGATGTATTCTTCTCATCAAGCCGAATATGCGAGAAAGTAATTAGATAAACTAGATATTAATGAAATCAATAAAACTTTCAAAGTTTTTATTTGATTAAAATATACTAATGGAATATAAATTTGTTATATCCTGATAGGCGCTCTGATTATGTGTGTCGGTCTCGGAGTTATGATATTGGCAAGAGTCGAGATAATACCAATACTGAAGAGACAACTCCAAGGACGTCTGTTGAACCAACCAGAGGAGAAAGATGGATGATGCAACTATCATTACTTAATCCTTAAATAAAATTTTGAAAATGAGAAACACTAGATTTCTTACTTGTCCAAACATCATCCAGTGTCTTGGTCATATTTATGATAAACACAACCGATGTAAATTTTATTGGTCCTTTTATTATTAGTGATTAAAATGGTATTTCTCAAACTTATGCATGCACGCACATATATTTACTAAAAATTGAAAATACATATTTAATATTAATATAATTAAATATTTTCTTAGGCATCTACTCTTCATGCATATCCGGTCGGTAGCATTGTCTCTCTCTTCAGGTATAAGTTGGAACGGAGTAATTCCAGGGGCAACATTAGCCTCTTTGGTCGAATGGAGAAGTCCCATAATATGGTCTATAAATGCTGGTATAAGTCTAGTGTTAGCTCTCTATATGGAAAAATTGCAATAAAATTAATAAATTCGAAACAAGTTAAAGTAATATATTTATTAGTTTAGAAGTTACACATACATGTAATTCCATTTTTATTAATGTTTTATCACATTCTAGTTATGATCAGATTGATATAAAATTATTTTTTACAGTGTATTTTATTTTAAGGAGTTTCCTATTTTCTTCTATGGATAGTAATGAAAACCCGAGGTCTGGTTTTTGTTACGACCTTTAGTTCTCTGGGTATGATATTTGTGAGTATAATTGGATGTATTCTTCTTGTCAAGCCGAATATGCGAGAAAGTAATTAGATAAACTAGATATTAATGAAATCAATAAAACTTTCAAAGTTTTTATTTGATTAAAATATACTAATGGAATATAAATTTGTTATATCCTGATAGGCGCTCTGATTATGTGTTTCGGTCTCGGAGTTATGATATGAGCAAGAGTCGAGATAATACCAATACTGAAGAGACAACTCCAAGGACGTCTGTTGAACCAACCAGAGGAGAAAGATGGATGATGCAACTATCATTACTTAATCCTTAAATAAAATTTTGAAAATGAGAAACACTAGATTTCTTACTTGTCCAAACATCATCCAGTGTCTTGGTCATATTTATGATAAACACAACCGATGTAAATTTTATTGGTCCTTTTATTATTAGTGATTAAAATGGTATTTCTCAAACTTATGCATGCACGCACATATATTTACTAAAAATTGAAAAGACATATTTAATATTAATATAATTAAATATTTTCTTAGGCATCTATCTTCATGCATATTCGGTCGGTAGCATTGTCTCTCTATTCAGGTATAAGTTGGATCGGAGTAATTCCAGGGGCAACATTAGCCTCTTTGGTCGAATGGAGAAGTCCCATAATATGGTCTATAAATGCTGGTATAAGTCTAGTGTTAGCTCTTTATATGGAAAAATTGCAACAAAATTAATAAATTCGAAACAAGTTAAAGTAAGATATTTATTAGTTTAGAAGTTACACATACATGTAATTCCATTTTTATTAATGTTTTATCTCATTCTAGTTATGATCAGATTGATATAAAATTATTTTTTACAGTGTATTTTATTTTAAGGAGTTTCCTATTTTCTTCTTTGGATAGTAATGAAAACCCGAGGTCTGGTTTTTGTTACGACCTTTAGTTCTCTGGGTATGATATTTGTGAGTATAATTGGATGTATTCTTCTTGTCAAGCCGAATATGCGAGAAAGTAATTAGATAAACTAGATATTATTGAAACAAATAAAACTTTCAAAGTTTTTATTTGATTAAAATATACTAATGGAATATAAATTTGTTATATCCTGATAGGAGCTCTGATTATGTGTGTCGGTCTCGGAGTTATGATATGGGCAACAGTCGAGATAATACCAATACTGAAGAGACAACTCCAAGGACGTCTGTTGAACCAACCAGAGGAGAAAGATGGATGATGCAACTATCATTACTTAATCCTTAAATAAAATTTTGAAAATGTGAAACACTAGATTTCTTACTTGTCCAAACATCATCCAGTGTCTTGGTCATATTTATTATAAACACAACCGATGTAAATTTTATTAGTCATTTTATTATTAGTGATTAAAATGGTATTTCTCAAACTTATGCATGCACGCACATATATTTACTAAAAATTGAAAAGACATATTTAATATTAATATAATTAAATATTTTCTTAGGCATCTACTCTTCATGCATATCCGGTCGGTAGCATTGTCTCTCTCTTCAGGTATAAGTTGGATCGGAGTAATTCCAGGGGCAACATTAGCCTCTTTGGTCGAATGGAGAAGTCCCATAATATGGTCTATAAATGCTGGTATAAGTCTAGTGTTAGCTCTCTATATGGAAAAATTGCAATAAAATTAATAAATTCGAAACAAGTTAAAGTAAGATATTTATTAGTTTAGAAGTTACACATACATGTAATTTCATTTTTATTAATGTTTTATCTCATTCTAGTTATGATCAGATTGATATAAAATTATTTTTTACAGTGTATTTTATTTTAAAGAGTTTCCTATTTTCTTCTATGGATAGTAATGAAAACCCGAGGTCTGGTTTTTGTTACGACCTTTAGTTCTCTGGGTATGATATTTGTGAGTATAATTCGATGTATTCTTCTTGTCAAGCCGAATATGCGAGAAAGTAATTAGATAAACTAGATATTAATGAAATCAATAAAACTTTCAAAGTTTTTATTTGATTAAAATATACTAATGGAATATGAATTTGTTATATCCTGATAGGCGCTCTGATTATGTGTTTCGGTCTCGGAGTTATGATATGGGCAAGAGTCGAGATAATACCAATACTGAAGAGACAACTCCAAGGACATCTGTTGAACCAACCAGAGGAGAAAGATGGATGATGCAACTATCATTACTTAATCCTTAAATAAAATTTTGAAAATGAGAAACACTAGATTTCTTACTTGTCCAAACATCATCCTGTGTCTTGGTCATATTTATGATCAACACAACCGATGTAAATTTTATTGGTCCTTTTATTATTAGTGATTAAAATGGTATTTCTCAAACTTATGCATGCACGCACATATATTTACTAAAAATGGAAAAGACATATTTAATATTAATATAATTAAATATTTTGTTAGGCATCTACTCTTCATGCATATCCGGTCGGTAGCATTGTCTCTCTCTTCAGGTATAAGTGGGATCGGAGTAATTCCAGGGGCAACATTAGCCTCTTTGATCGAATGGAGAAGTCCCATAATATGGTCTATAAATGCTGGTATAAGTCTAGTGTTAGCTCTCTATATGGAAAAATTGCAACAAAATTAATAAATTCGAAACAAGTTAAAGTAACATATTTATTAGTTTAGAAGTTACACATACATGTAATTCCATTTTTATTAATGTTTTATCTCATTCTAGTTATGATCAGATTTATATAAAATTATTTTTTACAGTGTATTTTATTTTAAGGAGTTTCCTATTTTCTTCTATGGATAGTAATGAAAACCCGAGGTCTGGTTTTTGTTACAACCTTTAGTTCTCTGTGTCGCATCCTGCGAAAAATCAACCGGCGAGCCTAAAAATAAAAACACACAGAGCCGCCACTGCGCGTTATTTATCCCAAGATAGGGAAAGGAAACGCTCAGAGAAACCTGGAAAGACATGGTCTCGCGACCAGAGAGAAAAGGTTCGGGAGTCGGTTACGCGAGGGGAAGGTATTAGCACCCCTCACGTCCTAGGTACTCCTAGGGATCCACGTCCTAGAATACAGAATAGGTTGCTAAACATACATCACACACACACGCGGGGAACGCAGGTGGGGTTAAGAGGAACGAGCTCGATAAGGTATCGCACCTTATGCCTACATATCTTGTCTGGAACAAGAATCAGAGCCTCTGTAGTTCGGCTTACGCACGCCAAACAACACAAAACAAACAAACAAGCAAGAGTGGCAAACATGGAGCCCGACAACCACTGGATGGAATTACGTCGGCATCCGAACCAAAACACACTCAAAAGGGCAAACGTGGAGCCCGACAGCCAATCACTGGGCTTACGTCGGCATCCGAGCCAAAACACACAATCAGATAACAAGTAAACACACGCAAAAAAGAAAAAGGTTGCCCGGAGTGGTCTCGCACGACCACCTGCCTACATACCTCGTCTGGCACGAGGATCAGGGCGATGTAGTTCCCCTGAAAGGGACTAAATTGCTAACCAGAAACCGGGGAAAGATACACAACTAGGGAGCTGAGACTCGAGCCTAATGTTGTCATGCATCGTTAACCCTAAGTTCGGTTTTCTATCCTACTTGCATAAGCAAACTAACCTAACCAGGAAAGAAGCTAGCACACAAGCATACAATCATATATCAACATTAAATGAGAACAGGCATCTCAAACAAACATGTCAATCAAATAATCACAAAACACCCACTATAACCAAACAAGAGGCTCAATCAATGGGGTTTGACCGCCGAAGCGAGTCGTCTGTACAGGCTGGTTTTGCTCTTAACCTTGCCATTACGAGGCTAAGGTGAAGCAGATGAAAGGATGAAGTGAGGATCAGACCTCACAGCTCATATCCCTAACCAGGGAGAGCTGACAAATGAGCATGGGTCCAGAATAGGGGAACCCTTCTATACTCAGTGACTCTGACTCAATGTGCACTGCACAGATCTTGGGCTTTTGATCTCAATGCTTCAACCATGTAATGGGAGCAAGGAGAAGACTCAACTGAAGAGTGGGGGGTAGACTGCATACCCCTACCTTCCACCAATTGCCTTCTTTGAAGGACTTTTCCTGCTTGGGCTTGAAAAATAAACATACACAAGCATTGCCTCTTAAGGAGGACTTCAGACAATTTGCCCGGCCCGGTAACAGCCGGGTCTCCAGACTACATGAAGTAAGAAAGTTATACCTCAAATGCAAGTTGCTTAAGCAAAGCAAAGCAATAGTTCACAAGGAACTGAGCAACTAAAGTACCTGGAAACAATCAAACTCAATCAGTAATCAATCAGACAAACTATACAGCAAACAATCAAACAGTTTAAACAATACAACACAAAGCAAGCTCAAGGCTTAAGCCCCAGCTCCAACACCTACAAAACAATGTTATGTTAGTGTACAAACATCCACAACATCAATTAAAATCAACTTGTATCATTCTCCGTGTACATTGCTTTTTTGATCCTGAAAAATCAAGCAAACATTAGCAACTAGACCACTAGGCCAAGCCTAGGGTCCAAAAGCAAGAAAAAATTCAAAACAGCAAGGTATCCACCATCCAACATCAAATTAACATCAAACAAGAGCAAACATCATTGGTCTCATGTTTATATCATCCATCATGTTCAATTCATGCACAAAAGAAGTCAAATGATGCCAAATGAACCACCAAGCATACAAACAGAAGTATTGCATTCAAATCTATACCAAAATAAATCCAAAAATTCTCAAATTAATTACACCTAAACAGGGGATAATCAAGGTCTACCATGTCAAATTTGAGCTCAATTGGGCAAATGGAACCATGTCAATGAAAATCAACAAAAACAGACACAATTACATGCTTCAATTCACACCATCAATGCATACATCTACTTCAAAAATTAATATCTCATTGAAAACTAAAAAGAAATGGATGAGACCAAAACAGGGAGGTCCTAACATGTGTCTAGTTCATGCATATCAAATTTCATGATCATACAGTACCATATGAGGATTTCCCATTCAATCTACCAACCTATGTCACATGAGCTTGCATAAATGATCACCAGAGATGAAAAATAGCAATCAATTTGAAAATGCCACATAAAATTCCACAAAAATTCACATAGCATCTTGACATGTTAATCAACCATCATGCAAAATTTCACATTAATCCAACAAGTATAGGTCACTCAAAAAAATCCAGAAAGTTGACATAATGAGGTGTGACACAAATTGTCACACCTAAGTTCCAGAATTTGCTGCTCTCTGACCAGGTATCAAAAATTCACAAAATTTACATGTAAATCACCATTGGCCTGTCTACAATCACCACAAAAATTTTCAAGAATTTATTTAACACTATGAGTATTTCATGAACAAATTGGTGAGATGTGTCAAAAACGAGTACATGTGAGACAAGCCTAAGTCAAACAATAATTATACCAAGCACAATTTTGACCAATAGGTCAAAAAAAAACTAGAGTCAACAAGGAAGTCATAGAAAAAATTTCCACATTTTTATGATTTTTTTACTATTTTTTATGAATTATTTAATGTGTTAATGATTTGTTAGAATTTTTTTGAATTAATTAAAACTTGACAATGGCAGTATTGTAAGTAACAGTGGCGGGGGAGGGAAACACGGTTTTTAAAAATTCAAACAGAAAACAAGATCTGGCACCCTAACTTCATCACCGTCAACCAATAATTTTCCAGATTTTTCACGAAAACGAAGAACAACAAATCTCCATGGAAATGAGCAAACGAGGATCCGTTGTAACCGTCTCATCCTCTACAATCCGAATATCAACTTATCTAAACCTAACTGTTCCTAAATCGTGTGAATCGAAGAGATTAGGGTTCTAGTTCGAAACTTTAAATCACGATTTCGTAACCTACGATTCACCATTTTATAAACCACAAGCACCATTGGATTCTACATGAAACGCACTACACAAAGCACCTATCAATCGAGCAAAACAGGAGATTCGAAATTTCGACATACCGGCAATGGCAGTGCTGCAATCGGTGTTCTTCGTGTGTTTTAGCTCCAAACAGGTGTAGTATATGCTCGTGGAAGGTGAGTAGAAGAGTTGGATTCGAATGTAATGGCTTCTAATGCTCGAATTCAAGATCCACCATTAATGATGCACTTTTGGACAGCTATGAATTACCACTCCTTGTGCTCCAATGACCAAAAACAGTTTGAGATGATGATGAGAGGAGTTCAAATCAAGAAGAAATTCGAGAATTGGTTAAGATTTGATGAAGTTTGATGAGATTTTGCATTTGGAGTGTTCTTGAGATTTTGATGAATGTGAGAGGTTTTGAGATCCAATTTGGGGAAATGTGTTTTCTGTTATGATTAGGAAGGGATTATGAATATATATGTCCACTTAATCCATCACTAATCCACTTAATTAACAATTTGGAGTGTTAAGTGAAATGTAATTTTTGCAAATGAGGGCAAATTGGTCAATACACAATGACAGCACATGCCAGCTCACAATTGGTTCCAACATGTCCAAAACACCATATGTGAAGTGTAGAAACAATTCCCATTGCAATTGGTCATGTATTTCTCAAACTCACCATGTATTTGCAAAATGTCCATTTTTGTCATTCCCATTTTTCAAGACAAAACTCAAACCATGTGCATTAACCATGAAACGAATATTCAAACACACTTAAAATGCCATTCCTGAGGTGTTGGAAAAAGTCCCATCCAAAAATTCCAATTATTTTGACATTTGGACAATTTTGCCCCTGGTCCAATTCAGCTGTCCAGTTGAAAAGTGACTTTTTGCCTTGGCCATTTTTGAACAAATCCAATGATGCACCCTCAAAGTACATGTCAAATGGAGTTTGTGCATATAAAGAACTTGCAATTTGGACAAAGTATGTGGTAGTTATGACCTCCTGATTACGGGTCTTTTCTGAAATTCACTGAGCCATATTTTGCAAACCGTACATTGGATTTTCAAGTTCTTGGACTTTTTGGAAAGGTGAGAACAAGATCTACATCTGTCATGTTGAACAATTTTTCATTTGAAGCTTCCTTGGACTTCTGTTTTTGAGGTCAAAAACTTTCCACTTTTGGAAACTTCTATTACAAGTCAGTTGCTATTTTTGGCAGTTTTTGTCCTGACTTGATTTTCTTCATTTTTAAGCTTTGCAATGTCATTCAACACTTGTTCCAACATGGATGAAGTGTGTCTAACTTGTTTCCACCTCCCAATCCACCAGATCATGTACAGTTGACCACAGTTGACTTTTCATCTGATAGATGAACTTGGCAATGCACAGATCAAATTGAACCCCAATTCTCAACTGAAATGGCTCAAGGGTGACACCCTAGCCTCAATAATCACCATTTAACCATATAATGAACCTCATCTCCATCTCAAACACCATCTCCTGATTAAACCCTGATTGGCCCAATACAACTGATTAGGGTTGACCAGTGGTCAAAACCCTAACCTCAAGGAATCTTCTCCAATCTTCTGATGACATCCAACCATGATGATGATGATGTATCGATTCAATCAACATGAAGACCAATACCCTTGGGAGTCACAAAACCCTAATTCACAGCCCAATCCTCAGATGGCCCACGATCAATCAGTACAACCCTAGGCTTGCATTTTCTGACTTCCTCATCTTCTGATCAAGACTTGGGAAGATAGCTTGCACTATGTAACCACATGTTATGCAATATGAAATGCCTAATGTCCTAAAATGAAATGCAAATATGTTAATGCTAGTCCCAAGAGAGGAGGGCAAATTTTGAGGTGTTACACTCTGGGTATGATATTTGTGAGTATAATTGGATGTATTCTTCTCATCAAGCCGAATATGCGAGAAAGTAATTAGATAAACTAGATATTAATGAAATGAATAAAACTTTCAAAGTTTTTATTTGATTAAAATATACTAATGGAATATAAATTTGTTATATCCTGATAGGCGCTCTGATTATGTGTGTCGGTCTCGGAGTTATGATATTGGCAAGAGTCGAGATAATACCAATACTGAAGAGACAACTCCAAGGACGTCTGTTGAACCAACCAGAGGAGAAAGATGGATGATGCAACTATCATTACTTAATCCTTAAATAAAATTTTGAAAATGAGAAACACTAGATTTCTTACTTGTCCAAACATCATCCAGTGTCTTGGTCATATTTATGATAAACACAACCGATGTAAATTTTATTGGTCCTTTTATTATTAGTGATTAAAATGGTATTTCTCAAACTTATGCATGCACGCACATATATTTACTAAAAATTGAAAATACATATTTAATATTAATATAATTAAATATTTTCTTAGGCATCTACTCTTCATGCATATCCGGCCGGTAGCATTGTCTCTCTCTTCAGGTATAAGTGGGATCGGAGTAATTCCAGGGGCAACATTAGCCTCTTTGATCGAATGGAGAAGTCCCATAATATGGTCTATAAATGCTGGTATAAGTCTAGTGTTAGCTCTCTATATGGAAAAATTGCAACAAAATTAATAAATTCGAAACAAGTTAAAGTAAGATATTTATTAGTTCAGTAATTACACATACATGTAATTCCATTTTTATTAATGTTTTATCTCATTCTAGTTATGATCAGATTGATATAAGATTATTTTTTACAGTGTATTTTATTTTAAGGAGTTTCCTATTTTCTTCTATGGATAGTAATGAAAACCCGAGGTCTGGTTTTTGTTACGACCTTTAGTTCTCTGGGTATGATATTTGTGAGTACAATTGGATGTATTTTTCTTGTCAAGCCGAATATGCGAAAAAGTAATTAGATAAACTAGATATTAATGAAATCAATAAAACTTTCAGAGTTTTTATTTGACTAAAATATACTAATGGAATATAAATTTGTTATATCCTGATAGGCGCTCTGATTATGTGTTTCGGTCTCAGAGTTATGATATGGGCAAGAGTCGAGATAATACCAATACTGAAGAGACAACTCCAAGGACATCTGTTGAACCAACCAGAGGAGAAAGATGGATGATGCAACTATCATTACTTAATCCTTAAATAAAATTTTGAAAATGAGAAACACTAGATTTCTTACTTGTCCAAACATCATCCAGTGTCTTGGTCATATTTATTATAAACACAACCGATGTAAATTTTATTAGTCATTTTATTATTAGTGATTAAAATGGTATTTCTCAAACTTATGCATGCACGCACATATATTTACTAAAAATTGAAAAGACATATTTAATATTAATATAATTAAATATTTTCTTAGGCATCTACTCTTCATGCATATCCGGTCGGTAGCATTGTCTCTCTCTTCAGGTATAAGTTGGATCGGAGTAATTCCAGGGGCAACATTAGCCTCTTTGATCGAATGGAGAAGTCCCATAATATGGTCTATAAATGCTGGTATAAGTCTAGTGTTAGCTCTCTATATGGAAAAATTGCAATAAAATTAATAAATTCGAAACAAGTTAAAGTAAGATATTTATTAGTTTAGAAGTTACACATACATGTAATTCCATTTTTATTAATGTTTTATCTCATTCTAGTTATGATCATATTGATATAAAATTATTTTTTACAGTGTATTTTATTTTAAGGAGTTTCCTATTTTCTTCTTTGGATAGTAATGAAAACCCGAGGTCTGGTTTTTGTTACGACATTTAGTTCTCTGGGTATGATATTTGTGAGTATAATTGGATGTATTCTTCTTGTCAAGCCGAATATGCGAGAAAGTAATTAGATAAACTAGATATTATTGAAATCAATAAAACTTTCAAAGTTTTTATTTGATTAAAATATACTAATGGAATATAAATTTGTTATATCCTGATAGGAGCTCTGATTATGTGTGTCGGTCTCGGAGTTATGATATGAGCAACAGTCGAGATAATACCAATACTAAAGAGACAACTCCAAGGACGTCTGTTGAACCAACCAGAGGAGAAAGATGGATGATGCAACTATCATTACTTAATCCTTAAATAAAATTTTGAAAATGAGAAACACTAGATTTCTTACTTGTCCAAACATCATCCAGTGTCTTGGTCATATTTATGATAAACACAACCGATGTAAATTTTATTGGTCCTTTTATTATTAGTGATTAAAATGGTATTTCTCAAACTTATGCATGCACGCACATATATTTACTAAAAATTGAAAAGACATATTTAATATTGATATATTTAAATATTTTCTTAGGCATCTAGTCTTCATGCATATCCGGTCGGTAGCATTGTCTCTCTCTTCAGGTATAAGTTGGATCGGAGTAATTCCAGGGGCAACATTAGCCTCTTTGGTCGAATGGAGAAGTCCCATAATATGGTCTATAAATGCTGGTATAAGTCTAGTGTTAGCTCTCTATATGGAAAAATTGCCATAAAATTAATAAATTCGAAACAAGTTAAAGTAAGATATTTATTAGTTTAGAAGTTACACATACATGTAATTCCATTTTTATTAATGTTTTATCTCATTCTAGTTATGATCAGATTGATATAAAATTATTTTTTACAGTGTATTTTATTTTAAGGAGTTTCCTATTTTCTTCTTTGGATAGTAATGAAAACCCGAGGTCTGGTTTTTGTTACGACCTTTAGTTCTCTGGGTATGATATTTGTGAGTATAATTGGATGTATTCTTCTTGTCAAGCCGAATATGCGAGAAAGTAATTAGATAAACTAGATATTAATGAAATCAATAAAACTTTCAAAGTTTTTATTTGATTAAAATATACTAATGGAATATAAATTTGTTATATCCTGATAGGCGCTCTGATTATGTGTTTCGGTCTCGGAGTTATGATATGGGCAAGAGTCGAGATAATACCAATACTGAAGAGACAACTCCAAGGACGTCTGTTGAACCAACCAGAGGAGAAAGATGGATGATGCAACTATCATTACTTAATCCTTAAATAAAATTTTGAAAATGAGAAACACTAGATTTCTTACTTGTCCAAACATCATCCAGTGTCTTGGTCATATTTATGATAAACACAACCGATGTAAATTTTATTTGTCCTTTTATTATTAGTGATTAAAATGGTATTTCTCAAACTTATGCATGCACGCACATATATTTACTAAAAATTGAAACGACATATTTAATATTAATATAA
This sequence comes from Lathyrus oleraceus, assembly GCF_024323335.1. Classification (NCBI taxonomy): domain Eukaryota; kingdom Viridiplantae; phylum Streptophyta; class Magnoliopsida; order Fabales; family Fabaceae; genus Lathyrus; species Lathyrus oleraceus. The sequence continues at coordinate 70,096 of NW_026112479.1, forward strand.
TTAAATATTTTCTTAGGCATCTATCTTCATGCATATTCGGTCGGTAGCATTGTCTCTCTCTTTAGGTATAAGTTGGATCGGAGTAATTCCAGGGGCAACATTAGCCTCTTTGGTCGAATGGAGAAGTCCCATAATATGGTCTATAAATGCTGGTATAAGTCTAGTGTTAGCTCTTTATATGGAAAAATTGCAACAAAATTAATAAATTCGAAACAAGTTAAAGTAAGATATTTATTAGTTTAGAAGTTACACATACATGTAATTCCATTTTTATTAATGTTTTATCTCATTCTAGTTATGATCAGATTGATATAAAATTATTTTTTATAGTGTATTTTATTTTAAGGAGTTTCCTATTTTCTTCTTTGGATAGTAATGAAAACCCGAGGTCTGGTTTTTGTTACGACCTTTAGTTCTCTGGGTATGATATTTGTGAGTATAATTGGATGTATTCTTCTTGTCAAGCCGAATATGCTAGAAAGTAATTAGATAAACTAGATATTAATGAAATCAATAAAACTTTCAAAGTTTTTATTTGATTAAAATATACTAATGGAATATAAATTTGTTATATCCTGATAGGCGCTCTGATTATGTGTTTCGGTCTCGGAGTTATGATATGGGCAACAGTCGAGATAATACCAATACTGAAGAGACAACTCCAAGGACATCTGTTGAACCAACCAGAGGAGAAAGATGGATGATGCAACTATCATTACTTAATCCTTAAATAAAATTTTGAAAATGAGAAACACTAGATTTCTTACTTGTCCAAACATCATCCAGTGTCTTGGTCATATTTATGATAAACACAACCGATGTAAATTTTATTGGTCCTTTTATTATTAGTGATTAAAATGGTATTTCTCAAACTTATGCATGCACGCACATATATTTACTAAAAATTGAAAAGACATATTTAATATTAATATAATTAAATATTTTCTTAGGCATCTACTCTTCATGCATATCCGGTCGGTAGCATTGTCTCTCTCTTCAGGTATAAGTTGGATCGGAGTAATTCCAGGGGCAACATTAGCCTCTTTGGTCGAATGGAGAAGTCCCATAATATGGTCTATAAATGCTGGTATAAGTCTAGTGTTAGCTCTTTATATGGAAAAATTGCAACAAAATTAATAAATTCGAAACAAGTTAAAGTAAGATATTTATTAGTTTAGAAGTTACACATACATGTAATTCCATTTTTATTAATGTTTTATCTCATTCTAGTTATGATCAGATTGATATAAAATTATTTTTTACAGTGTATTTTATTTTAAGGAGTTTCCTATTTTCTTCTTTGGATAGTAATGAAAACCCGAGGTCTGGTTTTTGTTACGACCTTTAGTTCTCTGGGTATGATATTTGTGAGTATAATTGGATGTATTCTTCTTGTCAAGCCGAATATGCGAGAAAGTAATTAGATAAACTAGATATTAATGAAATCAATAAAACTTTCAAAGTTTTTATTTGATTAAAATATACTAATGGAATATAAATTTGTTATATCCTGATAGGCGCTCTGATTATGTGTTTCGGTCTCGGAGTTATGATATGGGCAACAGTCGAGATAATACCAATACTGAAGAGACAACTCCAAGGACATCTGTTGAACCAACCAGAGGAGAAAGATGGATGATGCAACTATCATTACTTAATCCTTAAATAAAATTTTGAAAATGAGAAACACTAGATTTCTTACTTGTCCAAACATCATCCAGTGTCTTGGTCATATTTATGATAAACACAACCGATGTAAATTTTATTGGTCCTTTTATTATTAGTGATTAAAATGGTATTTCTAAAACTTATGCATGCACGCACATATATTTACTAAAAATTGAAAAGACATATTTAATATTAATATAATTAAATATTTTCTTAGGCATCTATCTTCATGCATATCCGGTCGGTAGCATTGTCTCTCTCTTTAGGTATAAGTTGGATCGGAGTAATTCCAGGGGCAACATTAGCCTCTTTGGTCGAATGGAGAAGTCCCATAATATGGTCTATAAATGCTGGTATAAGTCTAGTGTTAGCTCTTTATATGGAAAAATTGCAACAAAATTAATAAATTCGAAACAAGTTAAAGTAAGATATTTATTAGTTTAGAAGTTACACATACATGTAATTCCATTTTTATTAATGTTTTATCTCATTCTAGTTATGATCAGATTGATATAAAATTATTTTTTACAGTGTATTTTATTTTAAGGAGTTTCCTATTTTCTTCTTTGGATAGTAATGAAAACCCGAGGTCTGGTTTTTGTTACGACCTTTAGTTCTCTGGGTATGATATTTGTGAGTATAATTGGATGTATTCTTCTTGTCAAGCCGAATATGCGAGAAAGTAATTAGATAAACTAGATATTAATGAAATCAATAAAACTTTCAAAGTTTTTATTTGATTAAAATATACTAATGGAATATAAATTTGTTATATCCTGATAGGCGCTCTGATTATGTGTTTCGGTCTCGGAGTTATGATATGGGCAACAGTCGAGATAATACCAATACTGAAGAGACAACTCCAAGGACATCTGTTGAACCAACCAGAGGAGAAAGATGGATGATGCAACTATCATTACTTAATCCTTAAATAAAATTTTGAAAATGAGAAACACTAGATTTCTTACTTGTCCAAACATCATCCAGTGTCTTGGTCATATTTATGATAAACACAACCGATGTAAATTTTATTGGTCCTTTTATTATTAGTGATTAAAATGGTATTTCTCAAACTTATGCATGCACGCACATATATTTACTAAAAATTGAAAAGACATATTTAATATTAATATAATTAAATATTTTCTTAGGCATCTACTCTTCATGCATATCCGGTCGGTAGCATTGTCTCTCTCTTCAGGTATAAGTTGGATCGGAGTAATTCCAGGGGCAACATTAGCCTCTTTGGTCGAATGGAGAAGTCCCATAATATGGTCTATAAATGCTGGTATAAGTCTAGTGTTAGCTCTTTATATGGAAAAATTGCAACAAAATTAATAAATTCGAAACAAGTTAAAGTAAGATATTTATTAGTTTAGAAGTTACACATACATGTAATTCCATTTTTATTAATGTTTTATCTCATTCTAGTTATGATCAGATTGATATAAAATTATTTTTTACAGTGTATTTTATTTTAAGGAGTTTCCTATTTTCTTCTTTGGATAGTAATGAAAACCCGAGGTCTGGTTTTTGTTACGACCTTTAGTTCTCTGGGTATGATATTTGTGAGTATAATTGGATGTATTCTTCTTGTCAAGCCGAATATGCGAGAAAGTAATTAGATAAACTAGATATTAATGAAATCAATAAAACTTTCAAAGTTTTTATTTGATTAAAATATACTAATGGAATATAAATTTGTTATATCCTGATAGGCGCTCTGATTATGTGTTTCGGTCTCGGAGTTATGATATGGGCAAGAGTCGAGATAATACCAATACTGAAGAGACAACTCCAAGGACATCTGTTGAACCAACCAGAGGAGAAAGATGGATGATGCAACTATCATTACTTAATCCTTAAATAAAATTTTGAAAATGAGAAACACTAGATTTCTTACTTGTCCAAACATCATCCAGTGTCTTGGTCATATTTATGATAAACACAACCGATGTAAATTTTATTGGTCCTTTTATTATTAGTGATTAAAATGGTATTTCTCAAACTTATGCATGCACGCACATATATTTACTAAAAATTGAAAAGACATATTTAATATTAATATAATTAAATATTTTCTTAGGCATCTACTCTTCATGCATATCCGGTCGGTAGCATTGTCTCTCTCTTCAGGTATAAGTTGGATCGGAGTAATTCCAGGGGCAACATTAGCCTCTTTGGTCGAATGGAGAAGTCCCATAATATGGTCTATAAATGCTGGTATAAGTCTAGTGTTAGCTCTTTATATGGAAAAATTGCAACAAAATTAATAAATTCGAAACAAGTTAAAGTAACATATTTATTAGTTTAGAAGTTACACATACATGTAATTCCATTTTTATTAATGTTTTATCTCATTCTAGTTATGATCAGATTGATATAAAATTATTTTTTACAGTGTATTTTATTTTAAGGAGTTTCCTATTTTCTTCTTTGGATAGTAATGAAAACCCGAGGTCTGGTTTTTGTTACGACCTTTAGTTCTCTGGGTATGATATTTGTGAGTATAATTGGATGTATTCTTCTTGTCAAGCCGAATATGCGAGAAAGTAATTAGATAAACTAGATATTAATGAAATCAATAAAACTTTCAAAGTTTTTATTTGATTAAAATATACTAATGGAATATAAATTTGTTATATCCTGATAGGCGCTCTGATTATGTGTTTCGGTCTCGGAGTTATGATATGGGCAAGAGTCGAGATAATACCAATACTGAAGAGACAACTCCAAGGACATCTGTTGAACCAACCAGAGGAGAAAGATGGATGATGCAACTATCATTACTTAATCCTTAAATAAAATTTTGAAAATGAGAAACACTAGATTTCTTACTTGTCCAAACATCATCCAGTGTCTTGGTCATATTTATGATAAACACAACCGATGTAAATTTTATTGGTCCTTTTATTATTAGTGATTAAAATGGTATTTCTCAAACTTATGCATGCACGCACATATATTTACTAAAAATTGAAAAGACATATTTAATATTAATATAATTAAATATTTTCTTAGGCATCTACTCTTCATGCATATCCGGTCGGTAGCATTGTCTCTCTCTTCAGGTATAAGTTGGATCGGAGTAATTCCAGGGGCAACATTAGCCTCTTTGGTCGAATGGAGAAGTCCCATAATATGGTCTATAAATGCTGGTATAAGTCTAGTGTTAGCTCTTTATATGGAAAAATTGCAACAAAATTAATAAATTCGAAACAAGTTAAAGTAAGATATTTATTAGTTTAGAAGTTACACATACATGTAATTCCATTTTTATTAATGTTTTATCTCATTCTAGTTATGATCAGATTGATATAAAATTATTTTTTACAGTGTATTTTATTTTAAGGAGTTTCCTATTTTCTTCTTTGGATAGTAATGAAAACCCGAGGTCTGGTTTTTGTTACGACCTTTAGTTCTCTGGGTATGATATTTGTGAGTATAATTGGATGTATTCTTCTTGTCAAGCCGAATATGCGAGAAAGTAATTAGATAAACTAGATATTAATGAAATCAATAAAACTTTCAAAGTTTTTATTTGATTAAAATATACTAATGGAATATAAATTTGTTATATCCTGATAGGCGCTCTGATTATGTGTTTCGGTCTCGGAGTTATGATATGGGCAAGAGTCGAGATAATACCAATACTGAAGAGACAACTCCAAGGACATCTGTTGAACCAACCAGAGGAGAAAGATGGATGATGCAACTATCATTACTTAATCCTTAAATAAAATTTTGAAAATGAGAAACACTAGATTTCTTACTTGTCCAAACATCATCCAGTGTCTTGGTCATATTTATGATAAACACAACCGATGTAAATTTTATTGGTCCTTTTATTATTAGTGATTAAAATGGTATTTCTCAAACTTATGCATGCACGCACATATATTTACTAAAAATTGAAAAGACATATTTAATATTAATATAATTAAATATTTTCTTAGGCATCTACTCTTCATGCATATCCGGTCGGTAGCATTGTCTCTCTCTTCAGGTATAAGTTGGATCGGAGTAATTCCAGGGGCAACATTAGCCTCTTTGGTCGAATGGAGAAGTCCCATAATATGGTCTATAAATGCTGGTATAAGTCTAGTGTTAGCTCTTTATATGGAAAAATTGCAACAAAATTAATAAATTCGAAACAAGTTAAAGTAAGATATTTATTAGTTTAGAAGTTACACATACATGTAATTCCATTTTTATTAATGTTTTATCTCATTCTAGTTATGATCAGATTGATATAAAATTATTTTTTACAGTGTATTTTATTTTAAGGAGTTTCCTATTTTCTTCTTTGGATAGTAATGAAAACCCGAGGTCTGGTTTTTGTTACGACCTTTAGTTCTCTGGGTATGATATTTGTGAGTATAATTGGATGTATTCTTCTTGTCAAGCCGAATATGCGAGAAAGTAATTAGATAAACTAGATATTAATGAAATCAATAAAACTTTCAAAGTTTTTATTTGATTAAAATATACTAATGGAATATAAATTTGTTATATCCTGATAGGCGCTCTGATTATGTGTTTCGGTCTCGGAGTTATGATATGGGCAAGAGTCGAGATAATACCAATACTGAAGAGACAACTCCAAGGACATCTGTTGAACCAACCAGAGGAGAAAGATGGATGATGCAACTATCATTACTTAATCCTTAAATAAAATTTTGAAAATGAGAAACACTAGATTTCTTACTTGTCCAAACATCATCCAGTGTCTTGGTCATATTTATGATAAACACAACCGATGTAAATTTTATTGGTCCTTTTATTATTAGTGATTAAAATGGTATTTCTCAAACTTATGCATGCACGCACATATATTTACTAAAAATTGAAAAGACATATTTAATATTAATATAATTAAATATTTTCTTAGGCATCTACTCTTCATGCATATCCGGTCGGTAGCATTGTCTCTCTCTTCAGGTATAAGTTGGATCGGAGTAATTCCAGGGGCAACATTAGCCTCTTTGGTCGAATGGAGAAGTCCCATAATATGGTCTATAAATGCTGGTATAAGTCTAGTGTTAGCTCTTTATATGGAAAAATTGCAACAAAATTAATAAATTCGAAACAAGTTAAAGTAAGATATTTATTAGTTTAGAAGTTACACATACATGTAATTCCATTTTTATTAATGTTTTATCTCATTCTAGTTATGATCAGATTGATATAAAATTATTTTTTACAGTGTATTTTATTTTAAGGAGTTTCCTATTTTCTTCTATGGATAGTAATGAAAACCCGAGGTCTGGTTTTTGTTACGACCTTTAGTTCTCTGGGTATGATATTTGTGAGTATAATTGGATGTATTCTTCTTGTCAAGCCGAATATGCGAGAAAGTAATTAGATAAACTAGATATTAATGAAATCAATAAAACTTTCAAAGTTTTTATTTGATTAAAATATACTAATGGAATATAAATTTGTTATATCCTGATAGGCGCTCTGATTATGTGTTTCGGTCTCGGAGTTATGATATGGGCAAGAGTCGAGATAATACCAATACTGAAGAGACAACTCCAAGGACATCTGTTGAACCAACCAGAGGAGAAAGATGGATGATGCAACTATCATTACTTAATCCTTAAATAAAATTTTGAAAATGAGAAACACTAGATTTCTTACTTGTCCAAACATCATCCAGTGTCTTGGTCATATTTATGATAAACACAACCGATGTAAATTTTATTGGTCCTTTTATTATTAGTGATTAAAATGGTATTTCTCAAACTTATGCATGCACGCACATATATTTACTAAAAATTGAAAAGACATATTTAATATTAATATAATTAAATATTTTCTTAGGCATCTACTCTTCATGCATATCCGGTCGGTAGCATTGTCTCTCTCTTCAGGTATAAGTTGGATCGGAGTAATTCCAGGGGCAACATTAGCCTCTTTGGTCGAATGGAGAAGTCCCATAATATGGTCTATAAATGCTGGTATAAGTCTAGTGTTAGCTCTTTATATGGAAAAATTGCAACAAAATTAATAAATTCGAAACAAGTTAAAGTAAGATATTTATTAGTTTAGAAGTTACACATACATGTAATTCCATTTTTATTAATGTTTTATCTCATTCTAGTTATGATCAGATTGATATAAAATTATTTTTTACAGTGTATTTTATTTTAAGGAGTTTCCTATTTTCTTCTATGGATAGTAATGAAAACCCGAGGTCTGGTTTTTGTTACGACCTTTAGTTCTCTGGGTATGATATTTGTGAGTATAATTGGATGTATTCTTCTTGTCAAGCCGAATATGCGAGAAAGTAATTAGATAAACTAGATATTAATGAAATCAATAAAACTTTCAAAGTTTTTATTTGATTAAAATATACTATTGAATATAAATTTGTTATATCCTGATAGGCGCTCTGATTATGTGTTTCGGTCTCGGAGTTATGATATGGGCAAGAGTCGAGATAATACCAATACTGAAGAGACAACTCCAAGGACATCTGTTGAACCAACCAGAGGAGAAAGATGGATGATGCAACTATCATTACTTAATCCTTAAATAAAATTTTGAAAATGAGAAACACTAGATTTCTTACTTGTCCAAACATCATCCAGTGTCTTGGTCATATTTATGATAAACACAACCGATGTAAATTTTATTGGTCCTTTTATTATTAGTGATTAAAATGGTATTTCTCAAACTTATGCATGCACGCACATATATTTACTAAAAATTGAAAAGACATATTTAATATTAATATAATTAAATATTTTCTTAGGCATCTACTCTTCATGCATATCCGGTCGGTAGCATTGTCTCTCTCTTCAGGTATAAGTTGGATCGGAGTAATTCCAGGGGCAACATTAGCCTCTTTGGTCGAATGGAGAAGTCCCATAATATGGTCTATAAATGCTGGTATAAGTCTAGTGTTAGCTCTTTATATGGAAAAATTGCAACAAAATTAATAAATTCGAAACAAGTTAAAGTAACATATTTATTAGTTTAGAAGTTACACATACATGTAATTCCATTTTTATTAATGTTTTATCTCATTCTAGTTATGATCAGATTGATATAAAATTATTTTTTACAGTGTATTTTATTTTAAGGAGTTTCCTATTTTCTTCTATGGATAGTAATGAAAACCCGAGGTCTGGTTTTTGTTACGACCTTTAGTTCTCTGGGTATGATATTTGTGAGTATAATTGGATGTATTCTTCTTGTCAAGCCGAATATGCGAAAAAGTAATTAGATAAACTAGATATTAATGAAATCAATAAAACTTTCAAAGTTTTTATTTGATTAAAATATACTATGGAATATAAATTTGTTATATCCTGATAGGCGCTCTGATTATGTGTTTCGGTCTCGGAGTTATGATATGGGCAAGAGTCGAGATAATACCAATACTGAAGAGACAACTCCAAGGACATCTGTTGAACCAACCAGAGGAGAAAGATGGATGATGCAACTATCATTACTTAATCCTTAAATAAAATTTTGAAAATGAGAAACACTAGATTTCTTACTTGTCCAAACATCATCCAGTGTCTTGGTCATATTTATGATAAACACAACCGATGTAAATTTTATTGGTCCTTTTATTATTAGTGATTAAAATGGTATTTCTCAAACTTATGCATGCACGCACATATATTTACTAAAAATTGAAAAGACATATTTAATATTAATATAATTAAATATTTTCTTAGGCATCTACTCTTCATGCATATCCGGTCGGTAGCATTGTCTCTCTCTTCAGGTATAAGTTGGATCGGAGTAATTCCAGGGGCAACATTAGCCTCTTTGGTCGAATGGAGAAGTCCCATAATATGGTCTATAAATGCTGGTATAAGTCTAGTGTTAGCTCTTTATATGGAAAAATTGCAACAAAATTAATAAATTCGAAACAAGTTAAAGTAACATATTTATTAGTTTAGAAGTTACACATACATGTAATTCCATTTTTATTAATGTTTTATCTCATTCTAGTTATGATCAGATTGATATAAAATTATTTTTTACAGTGTATTTTATTTTAAGGAGTTTCCTATTTTCTTCTATGGATAGTAATGAAAACCCGAGGTCTGGTTTTTGTTACGACCTTTAGTTCTCTGGGTATGATATTTGTGAGTATAATTGGATGTATTCTTCTTGTCAAGCCGAATATGCGAGAAAGTAATTAGATAAACTAGATATTAATGAAATCAATAAAACTTTCAGAGTTTTTATTTGATTAAAATATACTATTTGAATATAAATTTGTTATATCCTGATAGGCGCTCTGATTATGTGTTTCGGTCTCGGAGTTATGATATGGGCAAGAGTCGAGATAATACCAATACTGAAGAGACAACTCCAAGGACATCTGTTGAACCAACCAGAGGAGAAAGATGGATGATGCAACTATCATTACTTAATCCTTAAATAAAATTTTGAAAATGAGAAACACTAGATTTCTTACTTGTCCAAACATCATCCAGTGTCTTGGTCATATTTATGATAAACACAACCGATGTAAATTTTATTGGTCCTTTTATTATTAGTGATTAAAATGGTATTTCTCAAACTTATGCATGCACGCACATATATTTACTAAAAATTGAAAAGACATATTTAATATTAATATAATTAAATATTTTCTTAGGCATCTACTCTTCATGCATATCCGGTCGGTAGCATTGTCTCTCTCTTCAGGTATAAGTTGGATCGGAGTAATTCCAGGGGCAACATTAGCCTCTTTGGTCGAATGGAGAAGTCCCATAATATGGTCTATAAATGCTGGTATAAGTCTAGTGTTAGCTCTTTATATGGAAAAATTGCAACAAAATTAATAAATTCGAAACAAGTTAAAGTAACATATTTATTAGTTTAGAAGTTACACATACATGTAATTCCATTTTTATTAATGTTTTATCTCATTCTAGTTATGATCAGATTGATATAAAATTATTTTTTACAGTGTATTTTATTTTAAGGAGTTTCCTATTTTCTTCTTTGGATAGTAATGAAAACCCGAGGTCTGGTTTTTGTTACGACCTTTAGTTCTCTGGGTATGATATTTGTGAGTATAATTGGATGTATTCTTCTTGTCAAGCCGAATATGCGAGAAAGTAATTAGATAAACTAGATATTAATGAAATCAATAAAACTTTCAAAGTTTTTATTTGATTAAAATATACTAATGGAATATAAATTTGTTATATCCTGATAGGCGCTCTGATTATGTGTTTCGGTCTCGGAGTTATGATATGGGCAAGAGTCGAGATAATACCAATACTGAAGAGACAACTCCAAGGACATCTGTTGAACCAACCAGAGGAGAAAGATGGATGATGCAACTATCATTACTTAATCCTTAAATAAAATTTTGAAAATGAGAAACACTAGATTTCTTACTTGTCCAAACATCATCCAGTGTCTTGGTCATATTTATGATAAACACAACCGATGTAAATTTTATTGGTCCTTTTATTATTAGTGATTAAAATGGTATTTCTCAAACTTATGCATGCACGCACATATATTTACTAAAAATTGAAAAGACATATTTAATATTAATATAATTAAATATTTTCTTAGGCATCTACTCTTCATGCATATCCGGTCGGTAGCATTGTCTCTCTCTTCAGGTATAAGTTGGATCGGAGTAATTCCAGGGGCAACATTAGCCTCTTTGGTCGAATGGAGAAGTCCCATAATATGGTCTATAAATGCTGGTATAAGTCTAGTGTTAGCTCTTTATATGGAAAAATTGCAACAAAATTAATAAATTCGAAACAAGTTAAAGTAACATATTTATTAGTTTAGAAGTTACACATACATGTAATTCCATTTTTATTAATGTTTTATCTCATTCTAGTTATGATCAGATTGATATAAAATTATTTTTTACAGTGTATTTTATTTTAAGGAGTTTCCTATTTTCTTCTTTGGATAGTAATGAAAACCCGAGGTCTGGTTTTTGTTACGACCTTTAGTTCTCTGGGTATGATATTTGTGAGTATAATTGGATGTATTCTTCTTGTCAAGCCGAATATGCGAAAAGTAATTAGATAAACTAGATATTAATGAAATCAATAAAACTTTCAAAGTTTTTATTTGATTAAAATATACTAATGGAATATAAATTTGTTATATCCTGATAGGCGCTCTGATTATGTGTTTCGGTCTCGGAGTTATGATATGGGCAAGAGTCGAGATAATACCAATACTGAAGAGACAACTCCAAGGACATCTGTTGAACCAACCAGAGGAGAAAGATGGATGATGCAACTATCATTACTTAATCCTTAAATAAAATTTTGAAAATGAGAAACACTAGATTTCTTACTTGTCCAAACATCATCCAGTGTCTTGGTCATATTTATGATAAACACAACCGATGTAAATTTTATTGGTCCTTTTATTATTAGTGATTAAAATGGTATTTCTCAAACTTATGCATGCACGCACATATATTTACTAAAAATTGAAAAGACATATTTAATATTAATATAATTAAATATTTTCTTAGGCATCTACTCTTCATGCATATCCGGTCGGTAGCATTGTCTCTCTCTTCAGGTATAAGTTGGATCGGAGTAATTCCAGGGGCAACATTAGCCTCTTTGGTCGAATGGAGAAGTCCCATAATATGGTCTATAAATGCTGGTATAAGTCTAGTGTTAGCTCTTTATATGGAAAAATTGCAACAAAATTAATAAATTCGAAACAAGTTAAAGTAAGATATTTATTAGTTTAGAAGTTACACATACATGTAATTCCATTTTTATTAATGTTTTATCTCATTCTAGTTATGATCAGATTGATATAAAATTATTTTTTACAGTGTATTTTATTTTAAGGAGTTTCCTATTTTCTTCTTTGGATAGTAATGAAAACCCGAGGTCTGGTTTTTGTTACGACCTTTAGTTCTCTGGGTATGATATTTGTGAGTATAATTGGATGTATTCTTCTTGTCAAGCCGAATATGCGAGAAAGTAATTAGATAAACTAGATATTAATGAAATCAATAAAACTTTCAAAGTTTTTATTTGATTAAAATATACTAATGGAATATAAATTTGTTATATCCTGATAGGCGCTCTGATTATGTGTTTCGGTCTCGGAGTTATGATATGGGCAAGAGTCGAGATAATACCAATACTGAAGAGACAACTCCAAGGACATCTGTTGAACCAACCAGAGGAGAAAGATGGATGATGCAACTATCATTACTTAATCCTTAAATAAAATTTTGAAAATGAGAAACACTAGATTTCTTACTTGTCCAAACATCATCCAGTGTCTTGGTCATATTTATGATAAACACAACCGATGTAAATTTTATTGGTCCTTTTATTATTAGTGATTAAAATGGTATTTCTCAAACTTATGCATGCACGCACATATATTTACTAAAAATTGAAAAGACATATTTAATATTAATATAATTAAATATTTTCTTAGGCATCTACTCTTCATGCATATCCGGTCGGTAGCATTGTCTCTCTCTTCAGGTATAAGTTGGATCGGAGTAATTCCAGGGGCAACATTAGCCTCTTTGGTCGAATGGAGAAGTCCCATAATATGGTCTATAAATGCTGGTATAAGTCTAGTGTTAGCTCTTTATATGGAAAAATTGCAACAAAATTAATAAATTCGAAACAAGTTAAAGTAAGATATTTATTAGTTTAGAAGTTACACATACATGTAATTCCATTTTTATTAATGTTTTATCTCATTCTAGTTATGATCAGATTGATATAAAATTATTTTTTACAGTGTATTTTATTTTAAGGAGTTTCCTATTTTCTTCTTTGGATAGTAATGAAAACCCGAGGTCTGGTTTTTGTTACGACCTTTAGTTCTCTGGGTATGATATTTGTGAGTATAATTGGATGTATTCTTCTTGTCAAGCCGAATATGCGAGAAAGTAATTAGATAAACTAGATATTAATGAAATCAATAAAACTTTCAAAGTTTTTATTTGATTAAAATATACTAATGGAATATAAATTTGTTATATCCTGATAGGCGCTCTGATTATGTGTTTCGGTCTCGGAGTTATGATATGGGCAAGAGTCGAGATAATACCAATACTGAAGAGACAACTCCAAGGACATCTGTTGAACCAACCAGAGGAGAAAGATGGATGATGCAACTATCATTACTTAATCCTTAAATAAAATTTTGAAAATGAGAAACACTAGATTTCTTACTTGTCCAAACATCATCCAGTGTCTTGGTCATATTTATGATAAACACAACCGATGTAAATTTTATTGGTCCTTTTATTATTAGTGATTAAAATGGTATTTCTCAAACTTATGCATGCACGCACATATATTTACTAAAAATTGAAAAGACATATTTAATATTAATATAATTAAATATTTTCTTAGGCATCTACTCTTCATGCATATCCGGTCGGTAGCATTGTCTCTCTCTTCAGGTATAAGTTGGATCGGAGTAATTCCAGGGGCAACATTAGCCTCTTTGGTCGAATGGAGAAGTCCCATAATATGGTCTATAAATGCTGGTATAAGTCTAGTGTTAGCTCTTTATATGGAAAAATTGCAACAAAATTAATAAATTCGAAACAAGTTAAAGTAAGATATTTATTAGTTTAGAAGTTACACATACATGTAATTCCATTTTTATTAATGTTTTATCTCATTCTAGTTATGATCAGATTGATATAAAATTATTTTTTACAGTGTATTTTATTTTAAGGAGTTTCCTATTTTCTTCTTTGGATAGTAATGAAAACCCGAGGTCTGGTTTTTGTTACGACCTTTAGTTCTCTGGGTATGATATTTGTGAGTATAATTGGATGTATTCTTCTTGTCAAGCCGAATATGCGAGAAAGTAATTAGATAAACTAGATATTAATGAAATCAATAAAACTTTCAAAGTTTTTATTTGATTAAAATATACTAATGGAATATAAATTTGTTATATCCTGATAGGCGCTCTGATTATGTGTTTCGGTCTCGGAGTTATGATATGGGCAAGAGTCGAGATAATACCAATACTGAAGAGACAACTCCAAGGACATCTGTTGAACCAACCAGAGGAGAAAGATGGATGATGCAACTATCATTACTTAATCCTTAAATAAAATTTTGAAAATGAGAAACACTAGATTTCTTACTTGTCCAAACATCATCCAGTGTCTTGGTCATATTTATGATAAACACAACCGATGTAAATTTTATTGGTCCTTTTATTATTAGTGATTAAAATGGTATTTCTCAAACTTATGCATGCACGCACATATATTTACTAAAAATTGAAAAGACATATTTAATATTAATATAATTAAATATTTTCTTAGGCATCTACTCTTCATGCATATCCGGTCGGTAGCATTGTCTCTCTCTTCAGGTATAAGTTGGATCGGAGTAATTCCAGGGGCAACATTAGCCTCTTTGGTCGAATGGAGAAGTCCCATAATATGGTCTATAAATGCTGGTATAAGTCTAGTGTTAGCTCTTTATATGGAAAAATTGCAACAAAATTAATAAATTCGAAACAAGTTAAAGTAACATATTTATTAGTTTAGAAGTTACACATACATGTAATTCCATTTTTATTAATGTTTTATCTCATTCTAGTTATGATCAGATTGATATAAAATTATTTTTTACAGTGTATTTTATTTTAAGGAGTTTCCTATTTTCTTCTATGGATAGTAATGAAAACCCGAGGTCTGGTTTTTGTTACGACCTTTAGTTCTCTGGGTATGATATTTGTGAGTATAATTGGATGTATTCTTCTTGTCAAGCCGAATATGCGAAAAAGTAATTAGATAAACTAGATATTAATGAAATCAATAAAACTTTCAAAGTTTTTATTTGATTAAAATATACTAATTGAATATAAATTTGTTATATCCTGATAGGCGCTCTGATTATGTGTTTCGGTCTCGGAGTTATGATATGGGCAAGAGTCGAGATAATACCAATACTGAAGAGACAACTCCAAGGACATCTGTTGAACCAACCAGAGGAGAAAGATGGATGATGCAACTATCATTACTTAATCCTTAAATAAAATTTTGAAAATGAGAAACACTAGATTTCTTACTTGTCCAAACATCATCCAGTGTCTTGGTCATATTTATGATAAACACAACCGATGTAAATTTTATTGGTCCTTTTATTATTAGTGATTAAAATGGTATTTCTCAAACTTATGCATGCACGCACATATATTTACTAAAAATTGAAAAGACATATTTAATATTAATATAATTAAATATTTTCTTAGGCATCTACTCTTCATGCATATCCGGTCGGTAGCATTGTCTCTCTCTTCAGGTATAAGTTGGATCGGAGTAATTCCAGGGGCAACATTAGCCTCTTTGGTCGAATGGAGAAGTCCCATAATATGGTCTATAAATGCTGGTATAAGTCTAGTGTTAGCTCTTTATATGGAAAAATTGCAACAAAATTAATAAATTCGAAACAAGTTAAAGTAACATATTTATTAGTTTAGAAGTTACACATACATGTAATTCCATTTTTATTAATGTTTTATCTCATTCTAGTTATGATCAGATTGATATAAAATTATTTTTTACAGTGTATTTTATTTTAAGGAGTTTCCTATTTTCTTCTTTGGATAGTAATGAAAACCCGAGGTCTGGTTTTTGTTACGACCTTTAGTTCTCTGGGTATGATATTTGTGAGTATAATTGGATGTATTCTTCTTGTCAAGCCGAATATGCGAGAAAGTAATTAGATAAACTAGATATTAATGAAATCAATAAAACTTTCAAAGTTTTTATTTGATTAAAATATACTAATGGAATATAAATTTGTTATATCCTGATAGGCGCTCTGATTATGTGTTTCGGTCTCGGAGTTATGATATGGGCAAGAGTCGAGATAATACCAATACTGAAGAGACAACTCCAAGGACATCTGTTGAACCAACCAGAGGAGAAAGATGGATGATGCAACTATCATTACTTAATCCTTAAATAAAATTTTGAAAATGAGAAACACTAGATTTCTTACTTGTCCAAACATCATCCAGTGTCTTGGTCATATTTATGATAAACACAACCGATGTAAATTTTATTGGTCCTTTTATTATTAGTGATTAAAATGGTATTTCTCAAACTTATGCATGCACGCACATATATTTACTAAAAATTGAAAAGACATATTTAATATTAATATAATTAAATATTTTCTTAGGCATCTACTCTTCATGCATATCCGGTCGGTAGCATTGTCTCTCTCTTCAGGTATAAGTTGGATCGGAGTAATTCCAGGGGCAACATTAGCCTCTTTGGTCGAATGGAGAAGTCCCATAATATGGTCTATAAATGCTGGTATAAGTCTAGTGTTAGCTCTTTATATGGAAAAATTGCAACAAAATTAATAAATTCGAAACAAGTTAAAGTAACATATTTATTAGTTTAGAAGTTACACATACATGTAATTCCATTTTTATTAATGTTTTATCTCATTCTAGTTATGATCAGATTGATATAAAATTATTTTTTACAGTGTATTTTATTTTAAGGAGTTTCCTATTTTCTTCTATGGATAGTAATGAAAACCCGAGGTCTGGTTTTTGTTACGACCTTTAGTTCTCTGGGTATGATATTTGTGAGTATAATTGGATGTATTCTTCTTGTCAAGCCGAATATGCGAAAAGTAATTAGATAAACTAGATATTAATGAAATCAATAAAACTTTCAAAGTTTTTATTTGATTAAAATATACTATTTGAATATAAATTTGTTATATCCTGATAGGCGCTCTGATTATGTGTTTCGGTCTCGGAGTTATGATATGGGCAAGAGTCGAGATAATACCAATACTGAAGAGACAACTCCAAGGACATCTGTTGAACCAACCAGAGGAGAAAGATGGATGATGCAACTATCATTACTTAATCCTTAAATAAAATTTTGAAAATGAGAAACACTAGATTTCTTACTTGTCCAAACATCATCCAGTGTCTTGGTCATATTTATGATAAACACAACCGATGTAAATTTTATTGGTCCTTTTATTATTAGTGATTAAAATGGTATTTCTCAAACTTATGCATGCACGCACATATATTTACTAAAAATTGAAAAGACATATTTAATATTAATATAATTAAATATTTTCTTAGGCATCTACTCTTCATGCATATCCGGTCGGTAGCATTGTCTCTCTCTTCAGGTATAAGTTGGATCGGAGTAATTCCAGGGGCAACATTAGCCTCTTTGGTCGAATGGAGAAGTCCCATAATATGGTCTATAAATGCTGGTATAAGTCTAGTGTTAGCTCTTTATATGGAAAAATTGCAACAAAATTAATAAATTCGAAACAAGTTAAAGTAAGATATTTATTAGTTTAGAAGTTATACATACATGTAATATCATTTTTATTAATGTTTTATCTCATTCTAGTTATGATCAGATTGATATAAAATTATTTTTTACAGTGTATTTTATTTTAAGGAGTTTCCTATTTTCTTCTTTGGATAGTAATGAAAACCCGAGGTCTAGTTTTTGTTACGACCTTTAGTTCTCTGGGTATGATATTTGTGAGTATAATTGGATGTATTCTTCTTGTCAAGCCGAATATGCGAGAAAGTAATTAGATAAACTAGATATTAATGAAATCAATAAAACTTTCAAAGTTTTTATTTGATTAAAATATACTAATGGAATATAAATTTGTTATATCCTGATAGGCGCTCTGATTATGTGTTTCGGTCTCGGAGTTATGATATGGGCAAGAGTCGAGATAATACCAATACTGAAGAGACAACTCCAAGGACATCTGTTGAACCAACCAGAGGAGAAAGATGGATGATGCAACTATCATTACTTAATCCTTAAATAAAATTTTGAAAATGAGAAACACTAGATTTCTTACTTGTCCAAACATCATCCAGTGTCTTGGTCATATTTATGATAAACACAACCGATGTAAATTTTATTGGTCCTTTTATTATTAGTGATTAAAATGGTATTTCTCAAACTTATGCATGCACGCACATATATTTACTAAAAATTGAAAATACATATTTAATATTAATATAATTAAAAAATTTCTTAGGCATCTACTCTTCATGCATATCCGGTCGGTAGCATTGTCTCTCTCTTCAGGTATAAGTTGGATCGGAGTAATTCCAGGGGCAACATTAGCCTCTTTGGTCGAATGGAGAAGTCCCATAATATGGTCTATAAATGCTGGTATAAGTCTAGTGTTAGCTCTTTATATGGAAAAATTGCAACAAAATTAATAAATTCGAAACAAGTTAAAGTAAGATATTTATTAGTTTAGAAGTTACACATACATGTAATTCCATTTTTATTAATGTTTTATCTCATTCTAGTTATGATCAGATTGATATAAAATTATTTTTTACAGTGTATTTTATTTTAAGGAGTTTCCTATTTTCTTCTTTGGATAGTAATGAAAACCCGAGGTCTGGTTTTTGTTACGACCTTTAGTTCTCTGGGTATGATATTTGTGAGTATAATTGGATGTATTCTTCTTGTCAAGCCGAATATGCGAGAAAGTAATTAGATAAACTAGATATTATTGAAATCAATAAAACTTTCAAAGTTTTTATTTGATTAAAATATACTAATGGAATATAAATTTGTTATATCCTGATAGGCGCTCTGATTATGTGTTTCGGTCTCGGAGTTATGATATGGGCAACAGTCGAGATAATACCAATACTGAAGAGACAACTCCAAGGACGTCTGTTGAACCAACCAGAGGAGAAAGATGGATGATGCAACTATCATTACTTAATCCTTAAATAAAATTTTGAAAATGAGAAACACTAGATTTCTTACTTGTCCAAACATCATCCAGTGTCTTGGTCATATTTATGATAAACACAACCGATGTAAATTTTATTGGTCCTTTTATTATTAGTGATTAAAATGGTATTTCTCAAACTTATGCATGCACGCACATATATTTACTAAAAATTGAAAAGACATATTTAATATTAATATAATTAAATATTTTCTTAGGCATCTACTCTTCATGCATATCCGGTCGGTAGCATTGTCTCTCTCTTCAGGTATAAGTTGGATCGGAGTAATTCCAGGGGCAACATTAGCCTCTTTGGTCGAATGGAGAAGTCCCATAATATGGTCTATAAATGCTGGTATAAGTCTAGTGTTAGCTCTTTATATGGAAAAATTGCAACAAAATTATTAAATTCGAAACAAGTTAAACTAAGGTTTTTATTAGTTTAGAAGTTACACATACATGTAATTCCATTTTTATTAATGTTTTATCTCATTCTAGTTATGATCAGATTGATATAAAATTATTTTTTACAGTGTATTTTATTTTAAGGAGTTTCCTATTTTCTTCTATGGATAGTAATGAAAACCCGAGGTCTGGTTTTTGTTACGACCTTTAGTTCTCTGGGTATGATATTTGTGAGTATAATATGATGTATTCTTCTTGTCAAGCCGAATATGCGAGAAAGTAATTAGATAAACTAGATATTAATGAAATCAATGATTAAAATATACTAATTGAATATAAATTTTTTATATCCTGATAGGCGCTCAGATTATGTGTTTCGGTCTCGGAGTTATGGTATGGGCAAGAGTCGAGATAATACCAATACTGAAGAGACAACTCCAAGGACATCTCTTGAACCACCCAGAAAAGAAAGATGGATGATGCAACTATCATTACTTAATCCTTAAATAAAATTTTGAAAATGAGAAACACTAGATTTCTTATTTGTCCAAACATCATTCAGTGTCTTGTTCATATTTATGATAAACACAACCGATGTAAATTTGATTGGTCCTTTTATTATTAGTTATTAGAATGGTATTACTCAAACTTATGCATGCACGCACATATATTTACTAAAAATTGAAAAGACATATTTAATATTAATATAATTAAATATTTTCTTAGGCATCTACTCTTCATGCATATCCGGTCGGTAGCATTGTCTCTCTCTTCAGGTATAAGTTAGATCGGAGTAATTCCAGGGGCAACATTAGCCTCTTTGGTCGAATGGAGAAGTCCCATAATATGGTCTATAAATGCTGGTATAAGTCCAGTGTTTGCTCTTTATATGCAAAAATTGCGATAAAATTAATAAATTCGAAACAAGTTAAATTAACATATTTATTAGTTTATTAGTTTAGAAGTAATTAGATAAACTAGATATTAATGAAATCAATAAAACTTTCAGAGTTTTTATTTGATTAAAATATACTATTTGAATATAAATTTGTTATATCCTGATAGGCGCTCTGATTATGTGTTTCGGTCTCGGAGTTATGATATAGGCAAGAGTCGAGATAATACCAATACTGAAGAGACAACTCCAAGGACATCTGTTGAACCAACTAGAGGAGAAAGATGGATGATGCAACTATCATTACTTAATCCTTAAATAAAATTTTGAAAATGAGAAACACTAGATTTCTTACTTGTCCAAACATCATCTTGTGTCTTGGTCATATTTATGATACACACAACCGATGTAAATTTTATTGGTCCTTTTATTACTAGTGATTAAAATGGTATTTCTCAAACTTATGCATGCACGCACATATATTTACTAAAAATTGAAAAGACATATTTAATATTAATATAATTAAATATTTTCTTAGGCATCTACTCTTCATGCATATCCGGTCGGTAGCATTGTCTCTCTCTTCAGGTATAAGTTGGATCGGAGTAATTCCAGGGGCAACATTAGCCTCTTTGGTCGAATGGAGAAGTCCCATAATATGGTCTATAAATGCTGGTATAAGTCTAGTGTTAGCTCTTTATATAGAAAAATTGCAACAAAATTAATAAATTCGAAACAAGTTAAAGTAAGATATTTATTAGTTTAGAAGTTACACATACATGTAATTCAATTTTTATTAATGTTTTATCTCATTCTAGTTATGATCAGATTGTTATAAAATTATTTTTTACAGTGTATTTTATTTTAAGGAGTTTCCTATTTTTTCTAGGGATAGTACTGAAAACCCGAGGTATGGTTTTTGTTACGACCTTTAGTTCTCTAGGTATGATATTTGTGGGTACAATTGGATGTATTCTTCTTGTCAAGCCGAATATGCGAGAAAGTAATTAGATAAACTAGATATTAATGAAATCAATAAAACTTTAAGAGTTTTTATTTGATTCAAATATACTAATTTAATATAAATTTGTTATATCCTGATAGGAGCTCTGATTACGTGTTTCGGTCTCGGAGTTATGGTATGGGCAAGAGTCGAGATAATACCAATACTGAAGACACAACTCCAAGGACATCTCTTGAACCGCCCAGAGGAGAAAGATGGATGATGCAACTATCATTACTTAATCCTTAAATAAAATTTTGAAAATGAGACACACTAGATTTCTTATTTGTCCAAACATCATTCAGTGTCTTGTTCATATTTATGATAAACACAACCGATGTAAATTTGATTGGTCCTTTTATTATTAGTTATTAGAATGGTATTACTCAAACTTATGCATGCACGCACATATATTTACTAAAAATTGAAAAGACATATTTAATATTAATATAATTAAATATTTTCTTAGGCATCTACTCTTCATGCATATCCGGTCGGTAGCATTGTCTCTCTCTTCAGGTATAAGTTGGATCGGAGTAATTCCAGGGGCAACATTAGCCTCTTTGGTCGAATGGAGAAGTCCCATAATATGGTCTATAAATGCTGGTATAAGTCTAGTGTTAGCTCTTTATATAGAAAATTTGCAACAAAATTAATAAATTCGAAACAAGTTAAAGTAAGATATTTATTAGTTTAGAAGTTACACATACATGTAATTCCATTTTTATTAATGTTTTATCTCATTCTAGTTATGATAGATTGATATAAAATTATTTTTTACAGTGTATTTTATTTTAAGGAGTTTCCTATTTTTTCTAGGGATAGTAATGAAAACCCGAGGTCTGGTTTTTGTTACGACCTTTAGTTCTCTGGGTATGATATTAGTGGTACAATTGGATGTATTCTTCTTGTCAAGCCGAATATGCGAGAAAGTAATTAGATAAACTAGATATTAATGAAATCAATAAAACTTTAAGAGTTTTTATTTGATTCAAATATACTAATTAATATAAATTTGTTATATCCTGATAGGCGCTCTGATTATGTGTTTCGGTCTCGGAGTTATGGTATGGGCAAGAGTCGAGATAATACCAATACTGAAGAGACAACTCCAAGGACATCTCTTGAACCGCCCAGAGGAGAAAGATGGATGATGCAACTATCATTACTTAATCCTTAAATAAAATTTTGAAAATGAGAAACACTAGATTTCTTATTTGTCCAAACATCATTCAGTGTCTTGGTCATATTTATGATAAACACAACCGATGTAAATTTGATTGGTCCTTTTATTATTAGTTATTAAATGGTATTACTCAAACTTATGCATGCACGCACATATATTTACTAAAAATTGAAAAGACATATTTAATATTAATATAATTAAATATTTTCTTAGGCATCTACTCTTCATGCATATCCGGTCGGTAGCATTGTCTCTCTCTTCAGGTATAAGTTAGATCGGAGTAATTCCAGGGGCAACATTAGCCTCTTTGGTCGAATGGAGAAGTCCCATAATATGGTCTATAAATGCTGGTATAAGTCCAGCGTTTGCTCTTTATATGCAAAAATTGCGATAAAATTAATAAATTCGAAACAAGTTAAATTAACATATTTATTAGTTTATTAGTTTAGATGTAATTAGATAAACTAGATATTAATGAAATCAATAAGACTTTCAGAGTTTTTATTTGATTAAAATATACTATTTGAATATAAATTTGTTATATCCTGATAGGCGCTCTGATTATGTGTTTCGGTCTCGGAGTTATGATATAGGCAAGAGTCGAGATAATACCAATACTGAAGAGACAACTCCAAGGACATCTGTTGAACCAACTAGAGGAGAAAGATGGATGATGCAACTATCATTACTTAATCCTTAAATAAAATTTTGAAAATGAGAAACACTAGATTTCTTACTTGTCCAAACATCATCTTGTGTCTTGGTCATATTTATGATACACACAACCGATGTAAATTTTATTGGTCCTTTTATTACTAGGGATTAAAATGGTATTTCTCAAACTTATGCATGCACGCACATATATTTACTAAAAATTGAAAACACATATTTAATATTAATATAATTAAATATTTTCTTAGGCATCTACTCTTCATGCATATCCGGTCGGTAGCATTGTCTCTCTCTTCAGGTATAAGTTGGATCGGAGTAATTCCAGGGGCAACATTAGCCTCTTTGGTCGAATGGAGAAGTCCCATAATATGGTCTATAAATGCTGGTATAAGTCTAGTGTTAGCTCTTTATATGGAAAAATTGCAACAAAATTAATAAATTCGAAACAAGTTAAAGTAAGGTTTTTATTAGTTTAGAAGTTACACATACATGTAATTCCATTTTTATTAATGTTTTATCTCATTCTAGTTATGATCAGATTGATATAAAATTATTTTTTACAGTGTATTTTATTTTAAGGAGTTTCCTATTTTCTTCTTTGGATAGTAATGAAAACCCGTGGTCTGGTTTTTGTTACGACCTTTAGTTCTCTGGGTATGATATTTGTGAGTATAATTGGATGTATTCTTCTTGTCAAGCTGAATATGCGAGAATGTAATTAGATAAACTAGATATTAATGAAATCAATAAAACTTTCAAAGTTTTTATTTGATTAAAATATACTAATGGAATATAAATTTGTTATATCCTGATAGGCGCTCTGATTATGTGTTTCGGTCTCGGAGTTATGATATGGGCTACAGTCGAGATAATACCAATACTGAAGAGACAACTCCAAGGACGTCTGTTGAACCAACCAGAGGAGAAAGATGGATGATGCAACTATCATTACTTAATCCTTAAATAAAATTTTGAAAATGAGAAACACTAGATTTCTTACTTGTCCAAACATCATCCAGTGTCTTGGTCATATTTATGATAAACACAACCGATGTAAATTTTATTGGTCCTTTTATTATTAGTGATTAAAATGGTATTTCTCAAACTTATGCATGCACGCACATATATTTACTAAAAATTGAAAAGTCATATTTAATATTAATATAATTAAATATTTTCTTAGGCATCTACTCTTCATGCATATCCGGTCGGTAGCATTGTCTCTCTCTTCAGGTATAAGTTGGATCGGAGTAATTCCAGGGGCAACATTAGTCTCTTTGGTCGAATGGAGAAGTCCCATAATATGGTCTATAAATGCTGGTATAAGTCTAGTGTTAGCTCTTTATATGGAAAAATTGCAACAAAATTAATAAATTCGAAACAAGTTAAAGTAACATATTTATTAGTTTAGAAGTTACACATACATGTAATTTCATTTTTATTAATGTTTTATCTCATTCTAGTTATGATCAGATTGATATAAAATTATTTTTTACAGTGTATTTTTATTTTAAGGAGTTTCCTATTTTCTTCTATGGATAGTAATGAAAACCCGAGGTCTGGTTTTTGTTACGACCTTTAGTTCTCTGGGTATGATATTTGTGAGTATAATATGATGTATTCTTCTTGTCAAGCCGAATATGCGAGAAAGTAATTAGATAAACTAGATATTAATGAAATCAATGATTAAAATATACTAATTGAATATAAATTTTTTATATCCTGATAGGCGCTCAGATTATGTGTTTCGGTCTCGGAGTTATGGTATGGGCAAGAGTCGAGATAATACCAATACTGAAGAGACAACTCCAAGGACATCTCTTGAACCACCCAGAAGAGAAAGATGGATGATGCAACTATCATTACTTAATCCTTAAATAAAATTTTGAAAATGAGAAACACTAGATTTCTTATTTGTCCAAACATCATTCAGTGTCTTGTTCATATTTATGATAAACACAACCGATGTAAATTTGATTGATCCTTTTATTATTAGTTATTAGAATGGTATTACTCAAACTTATGCATGCACGCACATATATTTACTAAAAATTGAAAAGACATATTTAATATTAATATAATTAAATATTTTCTTAGGCATCTACTCTTCATGCATATCTGGTCGGTAGCATTGTCTCTCTCTTCAGGTATAAGTTAGATCGGAGTAATTCCAGGGGCAACATTAGCCTCTTTGGTCGAATGGAGAAGTCCCATAATATGGTCTATAAATGCTGGTATAAGTCCAGTGTTTGCTCTTTATATGCAAAAATTGCGATAAAATTAATAAATTCGAAACAAGTTAAATTAACATATTTATTAGTTTATTAGTTTAGAAGTAATTAGATAAACTAGATATTAATGAAATCAATAAAACTTTCAGAGTTTTTATTTGATTAAAATATACTATTTGAATATAAATTTGTTATATCCTGATAGGCGCTCTGATTATGTGTTTCGGTCTCGGAGTTATGATATAGGCAAGAGTCGAGATAATACCAATACTGAAGAGACAACTCCTAGGACATCTGTTGAACCAACTAGAGGAGAAAGATGGATGATGCAACTATCATTACTTAATCCTTAAATAAAATTTTGAAAATGAGAAACACTAGATTTCTTACTTGTCCAAACATCATCTTGTGTCTTGGTCATATTTATGATACACACAACCGATGTAAATTTTATTGGTCCTTTTATTACTAGTGATTAAAATGGTATTTCTCAAACTTATGAAAGCACGCACATATATTTACTAAAAATTGAAAAGACATATTTAATATTAATATAATTAAATATTTTCTTAGGCATCTACTCTTCATGCATATCCGGTCGGTAGCATTGTCTCTCTCTTCAGGTATAAGTTGGATCGGAGTAATTCCAGGGGCAACATTAGCCTCTTTGGTCGAATGGAGAAGTCCCATAATATGGTCTATAAATGCTGGTATAAGTCTAGTGTTAGCTCTTTATATGGAAAAATTGCAACAAAATTAATCAATTCGAAACAAGTTAAAGTAACATATTTATTAGTTTAGAAGTTACACATACATGTAATTTCATTTTTATTAATGTTTTATCTCATTCTAGTTATGATCAGATTGATATAAAATTATTTTTTACAGTGTATTTTATTTTAAGGAGTTTCCTATTTTCTTCTATGGATAGTAATGAAAACCCGAGGTCTGGTTTTTGTTACGACCTTTAGTTCTCTGGGTATGATATTTGTGAGTATAATATGATGTATTCTTCTTGTCAAGCCGAATATGCGAGAAAGTAATTAGATAAACTAGATATTAATGAAATCAATGATTAAAATATACTAATTGAATATAAATTTTTTATATCCTGATAGGCGCTCAGATTATGTGTTTCGGTCTCGGAGTTATGGTATGGGCAAGAGTCGAGATAATACCAATACTGAAGAGACAACTCCAAGGACATCTCTTGAACCACCCAGAAGAGAAAGATGGATGATGCAACTATCATTACTTAATCCTTAAATAAAATTTTGAAAATGAGAAACACTAGATTTCTTATTTGTCCAAACATCATTCAGTGTCTTGTTCATATTTATGATAAACACAACCGATGTAAATTTGATTGGTCCTTTTATTATTAGTTATTAGAATGGTATTACTCAAACTTATGCATGCACGCACATATATTTACTAAAAATTGAAAAGACATATTTAATATTAATATAATTAAATATTTTCTTAGGCATCTACTCTTCATGCATATCTGGTCGGTAGCATTGTCTCTCTCTTCAGGTATAAGTTAGATCGGAGTAATTCCAGGGGCAACATTAGCCTCTTTGGTCGAATGGAGAAGTCCCATAATATGGTCTATAAATGCTGGTATAAGTCCAGTGTTTGCTCTTTATATGCAAAAATTGTGATAAAATTAATAAATTCGAAACAAGTTAAATTAACATATTTATTAGTTTATTAGTTTAGAAGTAATTATATAAACTAGATATTAATGAAATCAATAAAACTTTCAGAGTTTTTATTTGATTAAAATATACTATTTGAATATAAATTTGTTATATCCTGATAGGCGCTCTGATTATGTGTTTCGGTCTCGGAGTTATGATATAGGCAAGAGTCGAGATAATACCAATACTGAAGAGACAACTCCTAGGACATCTGTTGAACCAACTAGAGGAGAAAGATGGATGATGCAACTATCATTACTTAATCCTTAAATAAAATTTTGAAAATGAGAAACACTAGATTTCTTACTTGTCCAAACATCATCTTGTGTCTTGGTCATATTTATGATACACACAACCGATGTAAATTTTATTAGTCCTTTTATTACTAGTGATTAAAATGGTATTTCTCAAACTTATGCATGCACGCACATATATTTACTAAAAATTGAAAAGACATATTTAATATTAATATAATTAAATATTTTCTTAGGCATCTACTCTTCATGCATATACGGTCGGTAGCATTGTCTCTCTCTTCAGGTATAAGTTGGATCGGAGTAATTCCAGGGGCAACATTAGCCTCTTTGGTCGAATGGAGAAGTCCCATAATATGGTCTATAAATGCTGGTATAAGTCTAGTGTTAGCTCTTTATATGGAAAAATTGCAACAAAATTAATCAATTCGAAACAAGTTAAAGTAACATATTTATTAGTTTAGAAGTTACACATACATGTAATTTCATTTTTATTAATGTTTTATCTCATTCTAGTTATGATCAGATTGATATAAAATTATTTTTTACAGTGTATTTTTATTTTAAGGAGTTTCCTATTTTCTTCTATGGATAGTAATGAAAACCCGAGGTCTGGTTTTTGTTACGACCTTTAGTTCTCTGGGTATGATATTTGTGAGTATAATATGATGTATTCTTCTTGTCAAGCCGAATATGCGAGAAAGTAATTAGATAAACTAGATATTAATGAAATCAATGATTAAAATATACTAATTGAATATAAATTTTTATATCCTGATAGGCGCTCAGATTATGTGTTTCGGTCTCGGAGTTATGGTATGGGCAAGAGTCGAGATAATACCAATACTGAAGAGACAACTCCAAGGACATCTCTTGAACCACCCAGAAGAGAAAGATGGATGATGCAACTATCATTACTTAATCCTTAAATAAAATTTTGAAAATGAGAAACACTAGATTTCTTATTTGTCCAAACATCATTCAGTGTCTTGTTCATATTTATGATAAACACAACCGATGTAAATTTGATTGGTCCTTTTATTATTAGTTATTAGAATGGTATTACTCAAACTTATGCATGCACGCACATATATTTACTAAAAATTGAAAAGACATATTTAATATTAATATAATTAAATATTTTCTTAGGCATCTACTCTTCATGCATATCTGGTCGGTAGCATTGTCTCTCTCTTCAGGTATAAGTTAGATCGGAGTAATTCCAGGGGCAACATTAGCCTCTTTGGTCGAATGGAGAAGTCCCATAATATGGTCTATAAATGCTGGTATAAGTCCAGTGTTTGCTCTTTATATGCAAAAATTGCGATAAAATTAATAAATTCGAAACAAGTTAAATTAACATATTTATTAGTTTATTAGTTTAGAAGTAATTAGATAAACTAGATATTAATGAAATCAATAAACTTTCAGAGTTTTTATTTGATTAAAATATACTATTTGAATATAAATTTGTTATATCCTGATAGGCGCTCTGATTATGTGTTTCGGTCTCGGAGTTATGATATAGGCAAGAGTCGAGATAATACCAATACTGAAGAGACAACTCCTAGGACATCTGTTGAACCAACTAGAGGAGAAAGATGGATGATGCAACTATCATTACTTAATCCTTAAATAAAATTTTGAAAATGAGAAACACTAGATTTCTTACTTGTCCAAACATCATCTTGTGTCTTGGTCATATTTATGATACACACAACCGATGTAAATTTTATTGGTCCTTTTATTACTAGTGATTAAAATGGTATTTCTCAAACTTATGCATGCACGCACATATATTTACTAAAAATTGAAAAGACATATTTAATATTAATATAATTAAATATTTTCTTAGGCATCTACTCTTCATGCATATACGGTCGGTAGCATTGTCTCTCTCTTCAGGTATAAGTTGGATCGGAGTAATTCCAGGGGCAACATTAGCCTCTTTGGTCGAATGGAGAAGTCCCATAATATGGTCTATAAATGCTGGTATAAGTCTAGTGTTAGCTCTTTATATAGAAAAATTGCAACAAAATTAATAAATTCGAAACAAGTTAAAGTAAGATATTTATTAGTTTAGAAGTTACACATACATGTAATTCAATTTTTATTAATGTTTTATCTCATTCTAGTTATGATCAGATTGTTATAAAATTATTTTTTACAGTGTATTTTATTTTAAGGAGTTTCCTATTTTTTCTAGGGATAGTACTGAAAACCCGAGGTATGGTTTTTGTTACGACCTTTAGTTCTCTAGGTATGATATTAGTGGGTACAATTGGATGTATTCTTCTTGTAAAGCCGAATATGCGAGAAAGTAATTAGATAAACTAGATATTAATGAAATCAATAAAACTTTAAGAGTTTTTATTTGATTCAAATACACTAATTTAATATAAATTTGTTATATCCTGATAGGAGCTCTGATTATGTGTTTCGGTCTCGGAGTTATGGTATGGGCAAGAGTCGAGATAATACCAATACTGAAGAGACAACTCCAAGGACATCTCTTGAACCGCCCAGAGGAGAAAGATGGATGATGCAACTATCATTACTTAATCCTTAAATAAAATTTTGAAAATGAGACACACTAGATTTCTTATTTGTCCAAACATCATTCAGTGTCTTGTTCATATTTATGATAAACACAACCGATGTAAATTTGATTGGTCCTTTTATTATTAGTTATTAGAATGGTATTACTCAAACTTATGCATGCACGCACATATATTTACTAAAAATTGAAAAGACATATTTAATATTAATATAATTAAATATTTTCTTAGGCATCTACTCTTCATGCATATCTGGTCGGTAGCATTGTCTCTCTCTTCAGGTATAAGTTAGATCGGAGTAATTCAAGGGGCAACATTAGCCTCTTTGGTCGAATGGAGAAGTCCCATAATATGGTCTATAAATGCTGGTATAAGTCCAGTGTTCGCTCTTTATATGCAAAAATTGCGATAAAATTAATAAATTCGAAATAAGTTAAATTAACATATTTATTAGTTTATTAGTTTAGAAGTAATTAGATAAACTAGATATTAATGAAATCAATAAAACTTTCAGAGTTTTTATTTGATTAAAATATACTATTTGAATATAAATTTGTTATATCCTAATAGGCGCTCTGATTATGTGTTTCGGTCTCGGAGTTATGATATAGGCAAGAGTCGAGATAATACCAATACTGAAGAGACAACTCCAAGGACATCTGTTGAACCAACTAGAGGAGAAAGATGGATGATGCAACTATCATTACTTAATCCTTAAATAAAATTTTGAAAATGAGAAACACTAGATTTCTTACTTGTCCAAACATCATCTTGTGTCTTGGTCATATTTATGATACACACAACCGATGTAAATTTTATTGGTCCTTTTATTACTAGTGATTAAAATGGTATTTCTCAAACTTATGCATGCACGCACATATATTTACTAAAAATTGAAAAGACATATTTAATATTAATATAATTAAATATTTTCTTAGGCATCTACTCTTCATGCATATCCGGTCGGTAGCATTGTCTCTCTCTTCAGGTATAAGTTGGATCGGAGTAATTCCAGGGGCAACATTAGCCTCTTTGGTCGAATGGAGAAGTCCCATAATATGGTCTATAAATGCTGGTATAAGTCTAGTGTTAGCTCTTTATATAGAAAAATTGCAACAAAATTAATAAATTCGAAACAAGTTAAAGTAAGATATTTATTAGTTTAGAAGTTACACATACATGTAATTCAATTTTTATTAATGTTTTATCTCATTCTAGTTATGATCAGATTGTTATAAAATTATTTTTTACAGTGTATTTTATTTTAAGGAGTTTCCTATTTTTTCTAGGGATAGTACTGAAAACCCGAGGTGTGGTTTTTGTTACGACCTTTAGTTCTCTAGGTATGATATTAGTGGGTACAATTGGATGTATTCTTCTTGTAAAGCCGAATATGCGAGAAAGTAATTAGATAAACTAGATATTAATGAAATCAATAAAACTTTAAGAGTTTTTATTTGATTCAAATATACTAATTTAATATAAATTTGTTATATCCTGATAGGAGCTCTGATTATGTGTTTCGGTCTCGGAGTTATGGTATGGGCAAGAGTCGAGATAATACCAATACTGAAGAGACAACTCCAAGGACATCTCTTGAACCGCCCAGAGGAGAAAGATGGATGATGCAACTATCATTACTTAATCCTTATATAAAATTTTTAAAATGAGAAACACTAGATTTCTTACTTGTCCAAACATCATCCAGTGTCTTGGTCATAATTATGATAAACACAACCGATGTAAATTTGATTGGTCCTTTTATTATTAGTGATTAGAATGGTATTACTCAAACTTGGGCATGCACGCACATATATTTACTAAAAATTGAAAAGACATATTAAATATTAATATAATTATATATTTTCTTAGGCATCTACTCTTCATGCATATCCGGTCGGTAGCATTGTCTCTCTCTTCGGGTATAAGTTGGATCGGAGTAATTCCAGGGGCAACATTAGCCTCTTTGGTGGAATGGAGAAGTCCCATAATATGGTCTATAAGTGCTGGTATAAGTCTAGTGTTTCCTCTTTATATGGAAAAATTGCAATAAAATTAATAAATTCGAAACAAGTTAAATTAACATATTTATTAGTTTAGAAGTTACATATACATGTAATTCCATTTTTATTATTGTTTTATCTCATTCTAGTTACGATCAGATTGTTATAAAATTATTTTTTAGAGTGTATTTTATTTTAAGGAGTTTCCTATTTTCTTCAATGGATAGTAATGAAAACTTAAGGTCTGGTTTTTGTTACGACCTTTAGTTCTCTAGGTATGATATTAATGAGTATAATTGGATGTTATCTTCTTGTCAAGTCGACTATGCGAGAAAGTAATTATATTAACTAGATATTAATGAAATCAATAAAACTTTTAGAGTTTTTATTTGATTAAAATATACTAATTGAATAGGAATTTGTTATATCGTGATAGGAGCTCTGATTATTTGTTCCGGTCTCGGAGTTATGGTATGGAAAAGAGTCGAGATAATATTAATACTGAAGAAACAACTCCAAGGACATCTCTTGAACCACCCAGAGGAGAAAGATGGATGATGAAACTATCATTACTTAATCCTTAAATAAAATTTTGAAAATAGAAACACTAGATTTCTTACTTGTCCAAACATCATTCAGTGTATTGTTCATATTTATGATAAACACAACCGATGTAAATTTGATTGGTCCCTTTATTAGTAGTGATTAAAATAGTATTACTCAAACACTTTGCATGCTCGCACATATATTTACTAAAAATTGAAAAGGCATAATTAATATTAATATAATTATATATTTTCTTAAGGATCTACTCTAAATGCATATCCGGTCGGTAGCATTGTCTCTCTCTTCATGTATAAGTTGGGTCAGAGTAATTCCAGGAGCAACATTAGCCTCTTTGGTCGAATGGAGAAGTCCCATAATATGGTCTATAAATGCTGGTATAAGTCTAGTGTTTGCTCTTTGTATGAAAAAATTGCAATAAAATTAATAAATTCGAAACAAGTTACATTAACATATTTATTAGTTTAGAAGTTACATATACATATAATTCCATTTTTATTAATGTTTTATCTCATTCTAGTTATGATGAGATGTTATAAAATTATTTTTTACAGTGTATTTTATTTAAAGGACATTCCTATTTTCTTCTATGGATATTAATGAAAACCCGATGTCTGGTTTTTGTTACGACATTTAGTTCTCTAGGTATGATATTAGTGAGTATAATTGGATGTATTCTTCTTGTCAAGCCAAATTTGCGAGAAAGTAATTATATAAACTAGATATTAATGAAATAAATAAAACTTTTAGAGTTTTTATTTGATTAAAATATACTAATTGAATATAAATTTGTTATATCCTGATAGGAGCTCTGATTATGTGCTTCGGTCTCATAGTTGTGGTATGGGCAAGAGTTGAGATAATACCAATACTAAAGAGACAACTCCAAGGACATCGCTTGAACAACCCAGAGGAGAAATATGGATGATGCACCTATCATTACTAAATCCTTGAATAAAATTTTGAAAATGAGAAACACTAGCTTTCTTACTTGTCCAAACATCATCCAATGTCTTGTTCATATTTATGATAAACACAACCAATGTAAATTTTATTGGTCATTTTATTAGTAGTGATTAGAATAGTATTACTCAAACTTATGCATGCACGCACATATATCTACTAAAAATTGAAAATTCATATTTAATATTAATATAATTATATATTTTCTAAGGCATCTACTCTTCATGCATATCTGGTCGTTAGCATTGTCTCTCTCTTCAGGTATAAGTTGGATAGGAGTAATTCAAGGGGCAACATTAGCCTCTTTTGTCGAATGGAGAAGTCCCATAATATGGTCTGAAAAATGCTGGTATCAGTCTAGTGTTTGATCTTTATACGGAAAAAGTGAAATAAAATTAATAAATTAGAAACAAGTTAAAGTAACATATATATTAGTTTAGAAGTTACACATACATGTAATTCCAATTTTATTAATTTTTCATCTCATTCTAGTTATGATCAGATTGTTATAAAATTATTTTTTATAGTGTATTTTTTGTTAAGGACTTTCCTATTTTCTTCTAGGGATAGTAATGAAAACCCGAGGTCTGGTTTTGGTTACGACCTTTAGTTCTCTAGGTATCATACTAGCGAGTATAATTTGATGTATTCTTCTTGTCAAGCCGAATTTGCGAGAAAGTAGTTATATAAACTAGATATTAATGAAATCAATAAAACTTATATAGTTTTTATTTGATTAAAATATACTAAGTGAATATAAATTTGTTATATCCTTATAGGAGCTCTGATAATGGGCTTCGCTCTCGTAGTTGTGGTATGGGCAAGAGTCGAGATAATACCAATACTAAAGAGACAACTCCAAGGACATCGCTTGAACAACCCAAAAGAGAAAGATGGATGATGCACCTATCATTACTAAGTCCTTAAATAAAATTTTGAAAATGAGAAACACTAGATTTCTTACTTTTCCAAGCATCATCCAGTATCTAGTTCATATTTATGATAAACACAACTGATATCAAATTTATTGTTCCTTTTATTAATAGTGATTAGAATAGTATTACTCAAACTTGGGCATGCATGCACATATATTTACTAAAAATTGAAAATTCATATTTAATATTAATATAATTATATATTTTTTATGGCATCTACTCTTCATCCAAATCCGGTCGTTAGCATTGTCTCTCTCTTCAGGTATAAGTTGGATGTGAGTAATTCAAGCGGCAACATTAGCCTCTTTTGTCGAATGGAGAAGTCCCATAATATGGTCTGAAAAATACTGGTATCATTCTAGTGTTTGCTCTTTATACGGAAAAATCGCAAAATTCAAAACAAGTTAAATTAACATATTTATTAGTTTAGAAGCTACACATACATGTAATTCCATTTTTATTAATGTTTTATCTCATTCTAGTTATGATCATATTGTTATAAAATTATTTTTATCGTTTATTTTATGTTAAGGACTTTCCTATTTTCTTCTAGGGATAGTAATGAAGACCCGAGGTCTGGTTTTTGTTATGACCTTTAGTTCTTTAGGCATGATATTAGTGGGTATAATATGATGTATTCTTCTTGTCAAGCCGAAATTTGCGAGAAAGTAATTACATAAACTATATATTAATGTAATCAATAAAACATTTAGAGTTTTTATTTGATTAAAATATACTAAGTGAATATAAACTTTTTATATCCTGATAGGAGCTCTGATTATGTGTTTCGGTCTCGGAGTTATGGTATGTTCAAGAGTCGAGATAATACCAATACTGAAGAGACAACTTCAAGGACATCTCTTGAACAACCCAGAGGAGAAAGA
Organism: Lathyrus oleraceus; assembly: GCF_024323335.1. NCBI lineage: Eukaryota > Viridiplantae > Streptophyta > Magnoliopsida > Fabales > Fabaceae > Lathyrus > Lathyrus oleraceus. Next base: position 105,779 of record NW_026112479.1, read on the forward strand.
TGGATGATGCAACTATCATTACTTAATCCTTAAATAAAACTTTGAAAATGAGAAACACTAGATTTCTTATTTGTCCAAACATCATCCAGTGTCTTGTACATATTTATGATAAACACAACCGATGTAAATTTGATTGGTCCTTTTATTATTAGTGATTAGAATGGTATTACTCAAACTTATGCATGCACGCACATATATTTACTAAAAATTGAAAATACATTTTTAATATTAATATAATTATATATTTTCTTAGGCATCTACTCTTCATGAATATCTGATCGGTAGCATGGTCTCTCTATTCAGGTATAAGTTGGATCGGAGTAATTCCAGGGGCAACATTAGTCTCTTTGGTCGAATGGAGAAGTCCCATAATATGGTCTATAAATACTGGTATAAGTCTAGTGTTTGCTTTTTATATGGAAATATTGCAATAAAATTAATAAATTTGAAACAAGTTAAATTAACATATTTATTAGTTTAGAAATTACATATACATGTAATTCCATTTTTATTAATGTTTTATCTCATTCTAGTTATGATCAGATTGTTATAAAATTATTTTTTACAGTGTATTTTATTTTAAGGAGTTTCCTATTTTCTTCTATGGATAGTAATGAAAACCCGAGGTCTGGTTTTTGTTACAACCTTTAGTTCTCTAGGTATGATATTAGTGAGTATAATTGGATGTATTCTACTTGTAAAGCCGAATACGCGAGAAAGTAATTATATAAACTAAATATTAATGAAATAAATAAAACTTTTAGAGTTTTTATTTGATTAAAATATACTAATTGAATATAAATTTGTTATATCCTGATAGGAGTTGTGATTATGTGCTTCGGTCTCGGAGTTGTGGTATGGGCAAGAGTCGAGATAATACCAATACTAAAGAGACAACTCCAAGGACATCGCTTGAACAACGCAGAGGAGAAAGATGGATGATGCACCTATCATTACTAAATCCTTAAATAAAATTTTGAAAATGAGAAACTCTAGATTTCTTACTTTTCCAAGCATCATCCAGTGTCTAGTTCATATTTATGATAAACACAACCGATTTAAAATTTATTGGACATTTTATTAGTAGTGATTAGAATAGTATTACTCAAACTTATGCATGCACGCACATATATCTACTAAAAATTGAAAATTCATATTTAATATTAAATATAATATATATTTTCTAAGACATCTACTCTTCATGCATATCTGGTCGTTAGCATTGTCTCTCGCTTCAGGTATAAGTTGGATGGGAGTATTTCAAGGGGCAACATTAGCCTCTTTTGTCGAATGGAGAAGTCCCATAATATGGCCTGAAATATGTTGGTATCAGTCTAGTGTTTGCTCTTTATACGGAAAAATTGCAATAAAATTAATAAATTAGAAACAAGTTAAAGTAATATAGTTATTAGTTTAGAAGTTACACATACATGTAATTCCATTTTTATTAATGTTTTATCTCATTCTAGTTATGAATAGATTCTTATGAAATTATATTTTTTAGTGTCTTTTATGTTAAGGACTTTCCTATTTTCTTCTAGGGATAGTAATGAAAACCCGAGGTCTGCTTTTTGTTACGACTTTTAGTTCTCTAGGTATAATAGTAATAAAACTTTTAGAGTTTTTATTTGATTAAAATATAATAATTGAATATAAATTTGTTATATCCTGATAGGAGCTCTGATTATTTGCTTCGGTCTCGGAGTTGTGGTATGGGCAAGAGTCGAGATAATACCAATACTAAAGAGACAACTCCAAGGACATCGCTTGAACAACCCAAAGGAGAAAGATGGATGATGCACCTATCATTACTAAATACTTAAATAAAATTATGAAAATGAGAAACACTAGATTTCTTACTTTTCCAAGCATCATCTAGTGTCTAGTTGATATTTATTATAAACACAACCGATTTAAAATTTATTGGTCCTTTTATTAATAGTAATTAGAATAGTATTACTCAAACTTGGGCATGCATGCATGCACATATATTTACTAAAAATTAAAAATTCATATTTAATATTAATATAAATATATCATTTCTAAGGCATCTACTCTTCATCCATATCCGGTCGTTAGCATTGTCTCTCTTCAGGTATAAGTTGGATGGGAGTAATTCAAGCGGCAACATTAGCCTCTTTTGTCGAATGGAGAAGTACCATAATATGGTCTGAAAAATGCTGGTATCAGTCTAGTGTTTTCTCTTTTTACGGAAAAATGTCAATAAAATTAATAAATTCGAACAAGTTAAAGTAACATATTTATTAGTCTAGAAGTTACACATATATGTAATTCCATTTTTATTAATGTTTTATCTCATTCTAGTTATGGGCAGATTGTTATAAAATTATTTTTTTTAGTGTATTTTATGTTAAGGACTTTCCTATTTTCTTCTAGGGATAGTAATGAAAACCCGAGGTTTGGTTTTTGTTACGACCTTTAGTTCTCTAGGTATGATATTAGTGAGTATAATTAGATGTATTCTTCTTCTCAAGCCGAATTTGCGAGAAAGTAATTATATAAACTAGATAATGAAATCAATAAAACTTTTATAGTTTTTATTTGATTCAAATATACTAATTCAATAGAAATTTGTTATATCCTGATATGAGCTCTGATTATGTGTTTCGGTCTCGGAGTTATGATATGGGCAAGAGTCGAGATAATATCAATACTGAAGAGACAACTCCAAGGACATCTCTTGAACAACCCAGAGGAGAAAGATGGATGATGCAACTATCATTACTTAATCCTTAAATAAAACTTTGAAAATAGGAACACTAGATTTCTTACTTGTCCAAACATAATTCAGTGTCTTGCTCATATTTATGATAAACACAGCCGATGTAAATTTGATTGGTCCTTTTATTATTAGTGATTAGAATAGTATTACTCAAACTTGTGCATACACGCATATATATTTTCTAAAAAATGAAAAGACATATTTAATATTAATATAATTATATATTTTCTTAGATATCTACTCTTCATGCATATCCGATCGGTAGCATTGTCTCTCTCTTCAGGTATAAGGTTGATCGGAGTAATTCCAGGGGCAACATTAGCCTCTTTAGTCGAATGGAGAAGTCCCATAATATGGTCTACAAATGTTGGTATAAGTCTAGTGTTTGCTCTTTATATGGAAAAATGGAAATAAAATTAATAAATTTGAAACAAGTTAAATTAACATATTTATTAGGTTAGAAGTTACATATACATGTAACTCCTTTTTTATTATTGTTTTATCTCATTCTAGTTATGATCAGATTGTTATAAAATTATTTTTTAGAGTGTATTTCATTTTAAGGAGTTTCTTATTTTCTTCTATGGATAGTAATGAAAACTTGAGGTCTGGTTTTTGTTACGACCTTTTGTTATATCCTGATAGGAACTCTGATTATGTGTTTTGGTCTCGGAGTTATGGTATGGACAAGAGTCGAGATAATACCAATACTGAAGAGACAGCTCCAAGGACATATCTTTGCAATAAAATTTGATTCTTGTTGTGTGTTGTTGTCTTAATCTATTCATATAATGCTTATAATAACACTTCTAAAAACATATAATCACGTTCTAAACAAATCCAAACTAAAATCATATAACAAATTTTTAATATCACGAGCCATTTTGTAAAAATAATTTTTTAATGTCATGAAGCAAATGATTTAAAAATCAACTTTTCTTTTAAAACAATTTTTTTAAAACAATTTTTTTTAACTAATATCATGAAACAAAAAATCAAATTAACTTTTTTTTAGCTAATATCACAAATAACATTTCTTTAACAATTACCATGAAACAAAATAATTTAATTTTTTTAACATGAATCAAAGATTTTTAACAAAATCATAATATATTCAAATCTAAAAAAACTAATATCTTGGTTAAGTTTCAAACCCAAACCTCATAATAACACAAACCATATTTTAAATAATCTACAACACAATTTCAAATCTTTAAACAAATATCATAAACATTCTTAACAAATATCATAAAATTTATATCATAAGTCTTTTTTTAACTAACAATATCTTATTTTAAAACCATAAAATTTCTCAATAAAATACATACACCAAATTTAAATTATTTATGATTTATATTAAGAAAAAAATGGGAGGTGATATATTGACCGTATTTTGGTTGGATAAGTTTAAAGACGGATAAATAAGAATTCAACAAAAAAGTTAATGTAATCACTTTTTTTTAAAATTTTCAATTCATTAAACTCTTTATTGATGATATGTAATGAAATTCAATATCTTATATGTGGATTTTTGGTATAGTTAATATCAATTATTAGAAAAGAAAAAGTACAACCTACTATTTTTTGAAAAAATTAAGAAAAATTTAATATATTAAGAAAAAAAATTAATTTCAGTTTGAAATTTGGTGTTCAATATTGGTATTTAATACCTAATATTGACATAAAATAGAAGTAAAAAACACCTAATTTATAAATGGATGTAAATATAATGGACACTGCACCATAAATAAATATTTAACACAGTTATAAAATATAGGTGTTGAAATGATATTTGGGTTCGATAAAAATATGAGAATCAATAAAAATAAAAACAATTTAAGTTAATATAACTTTCCATGTAAATAATGTAATCTTTAAAACTATGATAAAAGAACTTATAAGAAGTCCTGTTACATATTCAAAAACAAAACTATATTGTTTCACTTTTTCAACAAACCAACAATTAGTAGTAAATGAATTGAATAAAATCCATACTCACATATCATGAAAAATACAAGACTAACCAAAGATATTAGGGAAAAGTCACGAGGAATAGGATATATACGATCACATCAATACATGAACAAACTAATCATTATAGCGCGTTATCACATTGAGAAGTCGTGAACAATATAGGTAATATGAAGAGTTGATGAAAGTTATAAGATATTTTATGATTAAATTTTTATCTCGAATATCCAAAAATATAATAAATATGTATTTTATTGATATTCTTTATTATTTTTGTTTTTATCTAAATAAAGTTAAACAAATGTAAAATATGAATTATGTAATCAATTAAATATTTGATATAATATTTTTAATTATATTAAACCAAAATTTTATTGATTAAAATAAATCAAATGCATTGTATTTATAAAATTAACAAAAAAAAACATCATAAAATAAAATTTGAATGGATATATATGGTATCAAGTTTTTTGTCCAATAAACAATGATCCAAATAAATACTGCACTGGTGGCCCACATTTGAAATACATTTCCTACTGGTCGCTCAATCTTATATCATTTGAATAAAAAAAATATCAAATTTAACAAAAATAAGATATTTCATTTCTTAAGGAAAATATATATTTATTAAATGAGTAAATTTAATTAAATTTTAACTAATTTATATAACTGTAGTGGGACATTTAATATAAAATTTATAATAAAATGTATTTAGATATACATTTAAATTTGAAATAAATTATTAATTATAAAATGAACTATAAACTATGATCAAATAAAATAACTTTTATTAAACAAACATATATTATGACAGTTGAAAAATTGAACAATAGGGACATGTGAGATGGAGAAGGTAAAAAAAAGGAGAAATTATGATGTTTGAAAATAAATATTTTTTCGCTCAAGTAAAGGGAATTGTTATTAAAATAAAATTGACCAGTGACATAGAGTATTTTATTATTTGTTCTCGTTTATAAAAATATTTGTTTCAACAACGCATTTTTCGCTCAACAAAATATTTGTTCTCGTTTATAAAAATATTTGTTTCAACAACGCATTTTTCTCATTTATAAAAATATTTTTTGCATCAAAAATATCCTTTTTCCATTTATAAAAATATTTGTATCAACGATACACTTTTTCTCGTATATAATTTTTTTTATCAACAATAATATTTTCTTCGTATACAAAAATAACACTATTAATAAATATATTTGGATCATAAAAATGGATTTTATAAGTCCTATCTAACAATTTTACAATAATTTTACTTTTATATTACATTTCTTTTTCTATGGCATAGAATATTTATTTTATACTAAGTTTTATTTTTTTTAGTTGTATATTAGTTAATATCATGTTCATTTATTTTTATTCATAAATGTGCATTTAAATTGATTTGTTATATTATTTGTATATACAAATATAACTCAATTGTCACTTAAAATATGATTTTTTTTAATTACAAATTATTACATATTTAATACTCTTAAGATAATTAAAAACATATTTATTATTTATTTAATTATTATTTATATATGTTATTTAGAAACAATAATTATAAACAAATTCTGAAAGAAGTTCTATGATATAAATATAATTTTCAAATTTATGGACATATTAACATTTATCACATACAGAAATTTATAATAAATTATTATTAAAGCAATTATGTGTTCAGCATTTATTTATGCATCTCTAATAAATATTTATTTTTTGCTAGTTGGTTAATAAAGATAATTTTGTAATGATTGATCAATAAAAAATATTTTTATCACGTATAAATTATTTCTTATAAATATTGAGAATTTTTTTTTTAATATAACATTTACTTCTAACTTTGGATTCACGTTTTAAAAAAAAGTAAATACTTTTTATTTATATTATTTAAAAAATACAATTTTTGGTTGACTTTTGTCAAATGGATATATAATTCTAGTTATAGGTGAATTTGTATATTTTATTTGATGCATTACAACTTCATTTTATAAATGCTTGTATAAAAAAAATTAAATATCAATTTATTAAAAGAATTAAAATTGTCATAATTATAATCAATTTCATATGAATAGTTAATAATAAAACTTAATAGAATATTTCTTTCTATAATATAAAACACATGTTTCCTAACAAATACAATTAACATAAAAATTTCTATCACAATACATGTTAGGAAACATAATTATTGTTTATATATGATATTTAGAAACAATAGTTATAAATGAATGCTTTTTAAATTGAAAAAAACTCTATGATATAATATAGTTTTCAAATGCATGCACATCTTAACATTTATTACATACTTGAATATACAATAAATTATTATTAAATCAATTGATGTGTTCTATCATTTATTTGTAATGATTGATCAATAAAAATATATTTTTATGCCGTATAAATTATTGCTTAAAAATATTGAGAAACTTTGTTATTAACATAATATTTACTTTTAACTTTATATTCACGTTTTAAAAAAATATATATGAATAGTTAATAATAAAATTTAATAGAATATTTTTTTTATATAGTACGTGTTTCCTAACAAATATAGTTAACATAAAAACTTCTATCACAATACATGCTGGAAACACAAGGTCATTGTTGGTACAAACCTAACACAGAGACCTCAAAAACGGGATTTTTATATTTTGTTCATAATTTCTTATTTTTTTCATATGTATATTAAAGAAGTTTTTTTTAAATATACAATTTTTAAAAAAAATTCCAAAAATACCCCGATTTTCAAAAAAATTATAAAAATGAACATTTTTTTGCCCTATTTTTGCCTTGGGCGCCACCCTAGTTGGCGCCTACCCTTAAGGGTAGGGCAAGTCGCCACTAGGAGTGGCGCCTACCTTTAATTTTTTTTATTTTTTTATTTTTATAAATTTTTTTAAATTTATTAATTTATATTTATTATAAATTATATTAATTTATATTAATACATATATATAAATAATGTTATTTACAAGATATATATATATATATATATATATATATATTTATTTATATATATATATATATATATATATATATATATATATTAATTTATATATATATATATATATATATATATTAATTAAATTTATAAATAATTAATATTATTTATAAATTTTTGGAAAAAAATTAATTTATATACATGTAAATAAATAATATTTTGTATATATTTGTAAAATACACAATATATATATATTATATATATATTATATATATATATATATATATATATATATATATATATATATATATATATATATATATATATATATATATATATATATATATATATATTAATTTATATATATATTAATTTAATTTATAAGTAATTAATATTATTTATAAATTTTTATATATAAAGATATGATACACAATATCTTTAAAGATAAAGATATAAAGATAATAAACACAATATATTTTTATTAAAATAATACACAAGACAAATATTATAAAGATATGATTAAAATGCATTATTAATTTGGGATTTATCACATATAATGCGGTCCCTGGTACGATTCGCACGGGGGAGGTCTAACTACTCGCCTAGACGGCTCACGTGGTGGTGGTGCTTCCCTATTACCGCCCCTAGTCCTAACGCGTCCCCTTGCCGTTTGCCGTTGTGGTTGGGTCGAAGTCCCTTCAATGCTGTAGGAAAGGCGGGTGCCCTCTGCGCCCTCAAAGCTTTGTCTCGGTGGGACAATATGACTCCTGTTGGGTGCGCCCTCGAAATGTGGCCTTTGGTAGTTGAGGGTTGAATCGGGTTGGGTAAAGAACAATGTTTGTTGTGGTGTGTAGTAGTCTTGTTGGTAATCCTCTTGTATACCCGTGTCGGGGCTAGGTGGAGGACTAGAAGAGCTCGGGACATCGTCGTGATGGAAGTGTTGGGATTGGTGGATGTGGGGGGATTGATATTGTGGTAGGTGTTGGGACTGTTGATGGTGGTGGGAATGTTGAGGTTGGTGTTGGTAATCTTCATGGTATTGGGGTTGAGTTTGTGGTATGTAGTGTTGATTTGGTTGGAAGTGGACATGTGTTGTGGTGGTTGTTGTTGGTAATACGGTGGTGGTGGTTGTTGTTGGTAATAAGGTGGTGGTGGTTGTTGTTGGTAATATGGTGGTGGTTGTTGTTGTTGGTAATACTTTGGTGGTTGTTGTTGTTGGGAATATTGTGGTGGTTGTTGTTGTTGGAAATATGGTTGTTGCATCCGGGGATCGTCCAAATAGAACGGGTCAGACACAATCATTTCTGGATTTGTATTTGCTCTATACCAATCCACATATTCCCTTGTCGGCTTCATTTCGTTGGGCGCCACCGGAAATTGTAGAACATAATGGGCACGGTCTTTCCACATTTTACGGAACTCCTTTGCAAATTCCTTCCAATTTTGGGCATACCACTGGTGGCTGACTTTTTTAAGATGCCAAGGTTCCAAAGACATTGAGGGGCCTGGGATTTCTTGATGCATTCCGAATTGCAGTTTGACACGATCACTTTGGTGCATCTTCACAGTGGTGAACCACATTATAGCCGTTTTTGCTGTCCAAACAGCTGCATCTTCGGGGTTGGGTTGATGTTCCAATCCCAAATATGGCCTCCAAATAAACTGCAAAGAAAAAAGTAAATATGTTATTTATTGAGAATGCTTGATATTAATAAATCAGTTAGAAGATGAGTGATTTAGTGGTAATATATCTTGTGCTCGGAGACGATCCAAGAGTTGACGATAAAATATTATTTTAACTTTCGGGGTAAGACTGTAATCTAGTTCGGTTGTAATGAACCTAAACAAAAAAAGATAAATAATATTATTTACAAATATTTATAGAATAAATATACAAAATGAAATAACATCATAAATTTACCTAGTTGCGTAGGGGAAGGAGTAGACGTTAGGATTTTCTGGGGCTAGCCTCGGCAATCTCCACCACCCCCATGTTTGGAGCAAAAAAGCACATCCGGAAAATGTACAGTGGTCATTTTGTGCATTTTTACACATAGAGCTATATAGGAAAGTCAATACAGCAGAACCCCAACTATACGTGCTTATTCTATCAATATCCTCGAGCAAACTCAAGTACATAAAGTTTATGCTATTTCCCGTGTCTTCGGGAAATAGCAAGTTCCCAAACAATAACATAATGTAAACCCTTGTTTTTATGATTTTTTCTTGTTCGGACGAATCCTCAGTCAAATTTATAGAGTCGTGGTAGAATTGGAGGCTCGATAGTTTAATACCCTGGCCCCTTGCTTTTGCAGATCCCTCACCCTCGACCAGATCTACGCCTAACATTTGAACACATAGTTCGTTGGGCTGTTGAACATTTCCAGTCACAGGCTTACCATCTATTCGAAGACCTAAAAGCATATACATGTCCTCTAGTGTGACGGTACATTCGCCGATTGGTAGGTGAAAAGTGTGTGTCTCTGGTCTCCAACGTTCACACAAAGCAAGAATAAATTTGACATCAATTGTGGCATTTACGACATGCATAACATGACCGAACCCCGCACGCTCTATGTAAGGTACACACCATGGGTCTGGATAAGGCATAGGGTGTGAACGTTGACAGAATTTCTTGGGATCCTTTAAAAACAAACAATATAAACAATCATTAGATTGGACTTTTAAAAAATAAATTATAAACATACGAAAGAGGCAATGTTCAAGAAAAACTTACGAATGAGGCAATGTTTGCCCTAGTGCCTCTGTGTTCTTGGCCCATGGTAAGAATAGACATGATTGCAATGTAGAACGAAGCTTGGTGGATGAGAAGTTTCGCCGGAGTTCTCCGAATAAAAGTGTTAGTGGTTGATGAGAACTTGCAAGAATGACCTTCTATTTATACCCGTTTTCAAATAGTATGAATATGCAAAAATGTGACACGTGTAAGGCATGCGTGGGAATCTTGCAGACTAGGTGCAGGCTAGGTGGATAGGTTGGCATGCATTGGTACAGATTAGGTTGCACTTGTCTTGTCTAGGGGAAGGCTTGGTGGAACCTGATGATGCAAACATGTGACACGTGTAAGCCATGTGTGGGAATCTTGCAGACTAGGTGCAGGCTAGGTGGATAGGTTGGCATGCATTGGTACAGATTAGGTTGCACTTGTCTTGTCTAGGGGAAGGCTTGGTGGTAGTGTTGCATGCAAACATGCGACACGTGTAAGGCATGCGCGGGAATCTTGCAAACTAGGTGGTGAAGGCATTTGATGGATAGGCATGCGTGAGGAAGGCTTGGTTAATGTGTGAGTATAAGTATTCACACAAATTTTCACAAAGGTATTCACAATATTTTCACATATATCTTCACAATATCTTCACATATATCTTCACAATATCTTCACAAAATCCTCACATATTATGGCATCCTCATCACAATACAAAATCAAAGCTCACGTGAATGGTGAGACTTATGAATGTGATATGTCTGGCTTCCTATTTAGAAACACCGATTGCACTCGTTTTTGTCTAAATAGAGGAGCTGACTTCTCTTATCTGAAAAAAAAGATTGAGTCCAAACTTAAACAACCCGTGTCCCAAATTTTTTATCAACAACCTTTTTTTTCTGAAAATAACTCAGTCAGGTTTTATAAGTCATTGATTCAAAATGACATGGAGGCACAATACATGTTTCGTAACCATGAGTATTCTGGTTACGAATATATAGTGTTGTACATTGTGTTGGAACAATTTCAACCAACTCAGAATATTCAGTCATAGGTTATTGATCCTGTGGATGATTGTAATATCCCATATTCCCTTAAATGCTCAATTAGTTGTCAGTTGAGATCAATTGAGTACCTGTGTACTATATCTTTTGTTAGTTGTACCAATTAGAGCTCCTATGTGCTCTAAATGTTGTCAATTGGGACCAATAGAGTAACTGGTGAACTCTGAAGGGATTAATTATTAATAAAGAGACAGACCAATATTAAAAAGTACAAGAGAGGACATTTTGGTAACATTAATAATTGATCAATTGGTACTGGAAGACAAAATATCAATTGGGATATTTTGTATTACTACTTCATATTATAAATATTATATATGTATTTTATGTGGTTAGAAAGAAAGAAAAGAAGAAAAGGATAAGAAGTAGTAGGAAGAGATAAGAAGAAAGGGAGAGTTATTAGAAAGGGAAGAGAAAGAGAAAGAGAAGGAAAGAAGAAAAGAGAAAGAGGAAGAAGAGGAAGGAAGAAGATGGAAATCTCAGGAAAAGCATGTTCATCATCTTCAGCATCACCAACTTCATCTTTTTCTACTAGGTGATTTTTACAGTGTTAACCGGTTAACGCGTAGCAAAATCCACTTTTGGGCAATCTCGTGAGAGGTAACCGGTTAACCGGTTAACACAAAAACAAAATTTAATTTCTTGTTTGTACAGAATATGTCACCAAGGGGATTCGAACCCAGGAACTCCTTGAAAATGTACATGCCTTACCACTAGGCTAGAGAGGTTGTTGTTGAATGCTTATGCAATGAATAAATATTAATCTAAATCTTAATTAAGATAGATTAATGAATTAATTGAGTGTTATAACTTCGTTTTGGATGCGGACGGATGCGTTAGTAAGATAATGAAAAAGGCTATTATTATGATATCATATTATAGTGTATTATGCGTCTTACAAATTCTATGAATTTTATTTTGATGGGTGTTAAACATGGTTGATATGGTTGATTGTGAAATAACATGACTAAAGATAACGTAAAGGACTATTATTATTGTTCCATGTTATAAAATAGTATGTGATTTATAAATGCCATGAATTTTATCATGATGAAAATTAAATATTATTGTTATGTGGAAGGTGAAATAACATGATTAAAAACCTTACAAAGATGAGTGAGGAAACCTAGAAGAATAATTTGATTAATAACTTAGAAAGATAATCTAGGTTATGGAACATGTGAGATACATGTATGAGAATACGCTATTTATTCGTACGACGCTTATGTGAGGTCGTGGACGAATTGTTGCCATGATTAAGAATGAGACGCATTGTATGGAACATGCCATGTTATTATTTGTGTATTATGGTGAATGAAGTCACCTATGATTGATGAATTTGTTATGGTTCGTGGAACCAATGTTTGGTGGAACCGATCATGTATTCAGAATGTGTGTTTTTCTGTGGTGGTACACATCTCTATTGGTATGCTTAGATGAGTAAGCATTGGGATGTGGGACCAATGATTCGAGCCTCAATTGGGTTTGAGCCCCAACCATGGCGGACATGGGGGAAAGGTGGACACCTAAGTGGGTTAGAGTCCCATACGGTGAAAGATACTCAAAGTGGGTTAGAGTCCCATACGAGTGATGGTTCATAAAAGTGGGTTAGAGTCCCATAGGGGAACCTGATATCCACCGCGAAAGTCGAATCATACGAGCATGCATGAACCGGGCCTGGCTTAGACGTAAGTCCGTTCGGGAATTGATGCGTCGTGATCTGAATAATGATCGTGGTTGAGTTGTGAGAACTCAGATGCATGTTGCCATACAATTGCGAGATAGTTTCCCCATCGTTCAAGTCTTCGTTCCCTTGTTGACTTGAGTTGGATATGAGTTGAGTATCGATTAGAATACCCTGTAGAGCCGAGTGGACCCATAGGATAGGAGAATTCACTGAGATTATTATCTCATCCCATTATTGTTGTTATTTTTCAGGTATTCTTTACAGGTTGGATCTAAGAGAAACTGTTATGGATGTTTCAAGGGATGCTGTTTATTATGATCTTCCGTTGTGGAGTGGTGTGCAATGAAGATGTTGCACATAGTTCTTAGATTTTATTGTTTAGGCATTATTGTATAACATGTTCCATTGATGTTTTTAGTTTGGACATGTATATATATTGATGCCATTAGGCACTTATGTTGTGACAGTACCAAAATTTAACACTTGTATGATATTATTCTAGATATATATTATACGGGTTGTTACAGTTGGTATCAGAGCAGGTCGATTCTCGACCTAGCCTTGAAACATCATAAGTAAATCTATTCCTGCCTCATATGTGTGTTTAGCCAACATGATTCTTAATATCACTGTATATAGTATTGGGCCTGATCAACCTAATGCTATGTGCATGGTAGGTAGGATCATGGTTGAGCGACCACGAGGACTCCGAAGTGTGGGTTGAACTTGTGCTTTGAGAATAGGCTCAAGCCAAGAGTTAGAAAGTAAGGAGAACTAGATGGCCCAGTTGAAGTTTCAGAGGCATTGTGATTTGGGTATTATGGAATTGAAGAGTAGTGTATCATCCAAGCGATTTTGCGGTGGTAACAGCGTTAAGAAGTTAAGGATCTCTATTGGATAAATTGTCAGAGCTTTGAGAGAGGTGTGAATTGCTAGTGGAGTAAGATATACTCACTAATATGGAATAGTATTGCGAGTGATTCTGTATGGTAAAGGAGGAAGGATGGTAATGTTACGCAGATGTCATAAGGTCTGGAAGTGAGGTAGTGTATTAGTGTTTCAGTTTCTAAGGCCACTAAAATATTTTAGAAGGACGAGAGTACTTAATGGAATATATATGTATTTGGAATGGTACCTTGCAAGTAGTTAAAGACTTGAGAGATAAGGACGTTCAGTTTTGTTGGGGGCCTAAGGTAGTGGTGAAGTCTAAGGAGAGACTCGAGGACATGGTTGTTTGTTCCAAGTGAAACATGTATGGACCAAATGGAGGTTAGAAGATAAACCAAGTATATCCAATCTTAGAAGGGAGATCGGGTTCAAGATAGCTAGTCAGAGGTTTAGTGTTAGTGAGCAACTGTAATGGAATGATGAGTTACCTAAGGACCAATTATAAGAGTTGTGTTGGAGAGAGATAACGCCCATTATATAGTAATGGAAGCTCCAGTGGGTTTTGGTTGTGTGAGAACTGGTTGAGGACAAGAGCAATTAAGTTGGATTTAAGGAAGTCTAGTAGAATGGTTTTGTAATTGGAACTGGGAGAATTACCATAGGGAGACAAGTGAACACCGAGTGCGGAAGTAGTGTGGATGTTGCAATACAACTGTTGTAATGGGGCACATTTTAGATAGAGGCACAATGGGACCATTAAGATTCATTAAGACAAAGTTATGGGCGTGTAGTTGATGATTGTTCACATCGAGGATTTCTAGAGTATGTAGTGTGTAACACCCGAGGTCGGAGAGGCCGAAGAGTGGTTACATGTAACATCCGAGGGCGATGGAGTGGCTGTCGATGCATGATGCATGACAATGAGACACTCCTAGCAGCTTCTAGGGGAAAAACCGAATTCACATCGGAATGAGAGGGATCCTGAGGCTGTGCAGGTATGAGACTACATGGTTGAAAGAAGGCTTATAAGGATTAATTGGTACTACCTATATCAACAAGATGCATCTTCTTTTCGGTATCCTAATCAATAAGAACTCCATAGTTAAGCGTGCATGACTTGGAGTAGTATTGGGATGGGTGACCTTCTGGGAAGTTTCCTGGAAAGCGTGCGAGTGAGGACAAAACATGTTGAAAAAGGCCCGTGTTGATTTGCGGGGTTAGTTGATAATCCTGAAAGCAGTCTGGGGTGTTACATAGTGGAATAGAGGAAGTTAAACCTTGGTGTTAAGAGAAGTATGTGATAGCAGTATTATGGTCACAAGTAAGTGTAATGGATTCCTTGTCTTGAGATGGATGTAAAGTAACATATATTTTTTTGAGCAGTGAGCCTTGTATTCTAAGAAGTTTAGTTGATGATAGCCAACAAAGGATAAGCTAAGCTGGAGCATGTGGACTAAGTGTAGAATGTGGAATATTTTATGTTGCAAGAGTTTTTTGGGAGGCAATGAGGATTATTCGTGGGAAGTTATAGAGACAAGTAACCCCAGTATGATGAAGGGTGTAGTAGGTATTGGTTTAGAAGAAAATTCCAATCATAAGCGTGTGGCAATGATAAGGTTCATCTTAAGTGCATTTTATTTGGATTGAAAGAGTAATATTGGCTTATTGGAAGTCTGGTTGTTATTTATCTCCTTGAGAAGTATTTGGTTGGTTGGTTAGTCGCGGAGTATAAACATTCACACCATGTTGGAGCTAAGGATGTTTTAAATATCATAAGTGTACCGTTGTGGATGTACAAATTAGGGATGGAGTTGCAAGTCACCACAAGTCAGATTGGTAGTTTTGAAATTGGGATTTCTGAAGGTGTAGTGCGTAGTTTGTCATCTAAGGAGATACCATGGAAGTCAGACATGTGGGAAAACCAACTTAGTAGACCATACTCAGTTTAAGTAAGTCTGGGAAGTACCACTATTATGATTATGAATAACTATACGGAACAGACTTGGAAGAGACCTACTAAGCGGTGATCTAGAAGAGATTAGATAGGTATGTGGTATAGATATTGATAAGGTGTGAAGTGGTTGGTCATGGTATGAAATTGATTGATTCATTTGGATTCATAGCCTTAGATGTAGACTCCCTGAGAATGGTGATGGATGTGTACGATGATACTTTACCCTATTGGAAGGATTCATGAGTTATACTTCCCAGGAGGAACGAGAATCAGTTATTCCTACGGTTAAACATGTAACTCGGATGGTATGTTAGTAAGAGCATGAGCTAAGATCATAGAAGATGGGACAAGACGATTGAGATGAATGATTTTGGATACGAAGTGATGTCATCGCTAGATATGTGTGAAGTATATTTTTGTGTGACTCTATGAGGTGTATGGACACTCATAGTTATGTTCTAGATTGCTTAAGTTCCTTAGAAGTGGTGTCTCATTGATGAGTTAAAGTTCCTTGATGGTGTTATGTTGTTTTGGTCAAGACCATGTGCCAGGAGAAATCTTGAATGAATCAAAACCCTATAAGAGGATTGATATGGAATATAGTAACCAGAACCGGATGTTGTCAAACTAATTTGGTTTAGCTGCACCAAACACATGATGAATTTGGATGTTCTATGTTTTTATGGTTGTAGCCATGTAACTCCTGGATACCTTTATTCTGAAGAGTGTTGGTATTATTATAAACTTTTGTGAGTCATCAAGGAAGTTATTCTACTAATGGGAGTCGGTAAGGTTCTTGTATCATTTTGGACAGTAGGCACTCTGGAGGGTAAGTGTGTTTCTTTGTGGATTGTTATCTAAATAGTAGTGCCTAGGAATCCCAGGTGTCCCACTGTTGGAATCAGAGTACCACAATGGAAGGTGACGAAAGAAAGAGATCAATCAAGTCTATGGGGATCATGGGGATAGTTACTCATAAGAATGAGAGTGAGACAATCTCGTGCTAATGGTGATATCTTACTGGAGTAGTACGAGAGAAGGGAAACGATTGGAGTAGAGGCTTGCAGCATGTAGCATCATGCCAGGTGAAGTTTATAAGATTACCGGTAAATGGATTACAAGTTTGACACATTTGTTGAAGGAATAATAAGGGAAGAGTAGTCAATATTGTGTGGTTAAGGAATCAATAAATTTTCTTATGGAGAATTAATGGGTATTGATTAACCAAGTCGAGATAAGATGTCGTAATTATGTTTTGTGTAATTTAGTGCAAGTAAGGGAAGTCATGGTTTCCACGAAGAAAGTGACCCACTGATGTTGAGCGGTATATAAGAGGAATTAAGTGGGAGCAAGTTTAAATGTTAATCCAATATTAGAATGAGATTGTGATGGAAATCAAGAAGTTTAGGGAGTTCATGAAAGAAGGAAATTTGATAGCAAAAACAATTTAGAAGAATGAGTATGTCAGAGACTTGAAATTGAAGAGATTCCCTTAATTTCTCAATTAGTTGTCAGTTGAGATCAATTGAGTACCTGTGTACTATATCTTTTGTTAGTTGTACCAATTAGAGCTCCTATGTGCTCTAAATATTGTCAATTGGGACCAATAGAGTAACTGGTGAACTCTGAAGGGATTAATTATTAATAAAGATGATTAAGATGATGAACATGTTTTTCCTGAGATTTCCATCTTCTT